>NW_026856946.1:0-124413 GCF_026571515.1 Ruditapes philippinarum | reverse complement strand
TGTACATGTACTATGATCAATTGAGGCTGTCTAAACTTTAGGACTAAACAATATAGAAAAACAAATAGTACAACTGTAAAGCCTATTAAGCTGCAATGAATTATTAGAAGTAATATAGCATCAAAATTTAGATTCTTTTACCTTTTTCTGCCTCCGCATTCCTGTACTGTACCACGCAGTAAAAATGTCCGATTCCAAATTTCCTTTAAATGATATTCCGGTAAGTAAGCAGATAACCTTTACAAATTTTACCTGTTTATAAATTCATAGTGGATTTTAAATCTTTCTAAAGTGTCTACATCTACTAATTAACAGCTTAAATAATATTTCCCATTTTTTGGCATTAATTTCAACCAATAGAAATGCTGTATTCCAGTTTTGTCAAATCTGACCAGCAATTGAGGACGCAATAATTCGCCGAGTGGAAGTTCAAAAATGGCTACTTTTTTAGGTCGACACACACAGCCCCGACACACCCATCATATGAGACCTCCAACCGAGGACACAACTTGATTACCATTTTTTTTACATGTTTTAGCAAAAAATAAGCATTTTTAGAGTATAAAATATTTTTGTCAATTGAGGATGGGCTCAATTGTCGGTCATGTCCTCACTCGTTGCTGTTATTCCTGACAAATGTCCTCAGTTGCTGGTCCTTACAAGAGCATACACGCACACACGCACGCACACAAACACACACACGCACGCACACAAACACACACACACACACAAATAATGTCATTTTAACAATGTTGTCATTGGTAACAGTATTTTTTTTAATGACGAAAATTATCAATTTACGGACCATATAAGGTACTCCTGTATTGTTATCCGATATAAGAGATCTTTAATTGCACTACGCTGTATATTTCTTGACCTTAAAAAGATAACTGTAAAAATGACTTAGATATTTTTTATTTATTTGCAATAACGAGTAAAAAGTTTAAAAACAGGCAAGGCGAAATATCAATATACAGGTATGCAAGAGTACAAATGACCGCTTCTATATAAGAATTTATAATTAACAATAAATACAATGATTAAAAAACAATTTCAATTTCAATTTATTTACAAAATGCACAAGTCCCACAATAGCGGGAAACATCAGCAGTATACATACATAAACATATACAAATACATAATGGAAAACGGCTATATTACATTTTTAGGATAATAGTAATATATAGTTACAATTTGGTGAGAAAAAATATATTATAGTAAAATATTTAGTATGACTAATGGATCAAATAGAATGTTTACACCTTTCATAATAACCTGAACAAAACGAAACGAAAGCCTATCGAAAAAACAAACACGAAAGATATCCAGGTTATAAATAGGTTCTAACAATTTAACATTCATTTCAGTATCAATTGTTTGTAATGAAACAGAAAGTTTCATATTTGAATCTTAGATTTGCTTGAGAGAAAAATAAAATGTGCAAAACGTACTTATAGCATAAAGATTGTAATTTAATACTTAATGTAAAAGTGTGAAATTATATATTATATGTTATTTTGGTTTTGGAGTGATATATGTGGATATATTACCTGCTAAGATTTATATCACCCGAGCCGTTAGGCGAGGGTGATATTTTATCTTGGCAGGTAATATATCCACATATATCACTCCAAAACCAAATAAATAATTTTATTACCCTTCCCCTGCCGAGTTTTAGACGATTTTTTAAAAAACCATTGCTGTTTTTGAAACGTCGAAATAAGATTCCCTTTTAGGGTACCTCTTCATCACAACATGACGTCACATAAATACATGACGTATTTTTCCCGTACCTCACGAATGTAAACAAGAGAAAAGGAGTAGTCTATTGAACGCACTTTTTTCTAATTAATATCAAGCTTTCACAAGGTCATATTTGTTTTTCAATACTGATGGGAATATGTATCATAACTCTACTTTGGTAAATATTTATGATTTGACAGTTAAAAAGTGCTCGTAAATCGGAATTTACACGCGTAAAATCGAACCGTACGCGCATCACCTCAGCGCATGTTGTTTACAACGTTGGGTACCCAACGGGGAAATTTAGTGTGTATATTACCCGTCTGGCTCGGTTATATCAATTTCTTTCGGGTGATCAATATCCAATCAAAAAGGCGGAAAAAATCTGGAAGGGTAATAAATTATACATATAGCCGAGATGACATAGTATTTCAAATATCTTAAGATATTCTACTTTTCAAATTTCAACAAAGGTGATTGATTACATGTTGCATAATTTCAACCTTTTTAAGAAAGATAGAGAGAGACTTATATTAAGTACGTATAACAAAGAAACAAATTTTCTTTTAAATAATTCAAATGCCAAATAAATAAATATATTTATATGCTTTAGTCAATATATAATTCTTAATTTTGTATATTTAACAATATAAACTTAACTCTTTCATGATACACAAGAAAATGAAAATAATGCAATATATTTGCAGCATAAAGAGCATTTTTGTCAGTAATGTCATTTCAGAAGAATAGTAAATATTCTAAATTTTCTAAAAAATGTAGTATTTTAATGTTTCACAATGTGACATATAAGTTTTAGTGAACCTTTCATAAACATCCTATGTGAACTATGTGAATAAAAATTACAGAATATACTGTTTTTTAAACAGAAATCATTAATATCTAATACATAAACATGGTATATTAGTATGTTGACATATTTCATCTACCAATACCTTAATCTACAGTGTACATAACATAGACAATATATGTAAAACATAAAAAATTTCCTAGCAAAATACAGAGGTAATGTGTCTATGTAAGCGCTTCTACAAAAGTTTTCTTTTATATATTTATACAAATTTGAGTCTGACGTATTGTTAATTTCAGCTCTCCAGCTTTGAATATAGATATCTTTTAACTTTTGAAAGTTTGCTTTAATAAGCCATTTACTACTGCTAAAACATTGAGCATACCATATTCCAAAAAAACCTGTCTTACATAAATATTGTTTAACATTTTCTATCCAGAGTGACTTAACTAAATAATTATTTTGTAGTTCCCTTAAAACAATATACAACTTTGATGATAGTTTCGCTGTTTCATTACTATTTATATTATCAATCAGTCTTGTCCAGTATGATACAGCCCTATTTTTAATATGAATTTTTAAAGGAAAAATGCCTGTCTCTCCGTACACCATATAAGACGGTGTAGACTTTTTTAAATTAAAAATATATTTGTAAAACTTCAGTTGAACTTTTCCCAAAACAGAAACATCGCAAAATCCCCAAATTTCACTTCCATATAATAAAATTGGTTTGATTGTCTTTTCAAATAGTTCAATTTGTAAATCAAACGGTAAAGCTAACAATTTAATTTTCCTTAACAATGCAAACATAGCTTTATTTGCTTGTTCTGCAATTGCAATTTTAGATTTATAAAAAGAGCCACTTTTATTAAAGTATATACCTAAATATTTATATTCATTTACAACTTCAAGAACGTTTTCTCCTATTGTAAACACTTTACAACTTTTAGGACGGCCTTTACTGAAAATCATAATTTTTGTTTTGTTTACATTAATGTTTAATTTCCATTGATCGCAGTATTCTTTGAATTTATTTAAAGCAATTTGAAGATCTTCTTCATTATCACTGAATATGACGGTGTCGTCAGCGTAAAGTAAAATAAAAAGTTTCAAAAAAACCCGCACCCCTTCAACAAAAGCTTCTCTAGAAACTCCATTTACACCACTACTATTAAGATAGCTTTCAAGGTCATTTAAGAAAACTGAGAATAAAAAATTCTACAGTATTTTTTTTAATGACGAAAATTATCAATTTACGGACCATATAAGGTACTCCTGTATTGTTATCCGATATAAGAGATCTTTAATTGCACTACGCTGTATATTTCTTGACCTTAAAAAGATAACTGTAAAAATGACTTAGATATTTTTTATTTATTTGCAATAACGAGTAAAAAGTTTAAAAACAGGCAAGGCGAAATATCAATATACAGGTATGCAAGAGTACAAATGACCGCTTCTATATAAGAATTTATAATTAACAATAAATACAATGATTAAAAAACAATTTCAATTTCAATTTATTTCTAAATTTTCTAATTTCAATCTAAGCATATAAATATATTTATTTATTTGGCATTTGAATTTACTTAGATATTTTTTATTTATTTGCAATAACGAATAAAAAGTTTAAAAACAGGCAAGGCGAAATATCAATATACAGGTATGCAAGAGTACAAATGACCGCTTCTATATAAGAATTTATAATTAACAATAAATACAATGATTAAAAAACAATTTCAATTTCAATTTATTTACAAAATGCACAAGTCCCACAATAGCGGGAAACATCAGCAGTATACATACATAAACATATACAAATACATAATGGAAAACGGCTATATTACATTTTTAGGATAATAGTAATATATAGTTACAATTTGGTGAGAAAAAATATATATTATAGTAAAATATTTAGTATGACTAATGGATCAAATAGAATGTTTACACCTTTCATAATAACCTGAACAAAACGAAACGAAAGCCTATCGAAAAAACAAACACGAAAGATATCCAGGTTATAAATAGGTTCTAACAATTTAACATTCATTTCAGTATCAATTGTTTGTAATGAAACAGAAAGTTTCATATTTGAATCTTAGATTTGCTTGAGAGAAAAATAAAATGTGCAAAACGTACTTATAGCATAAAGATTGTAATTTAATACTTAATGTAAAAGTGTGAAATTATATATTATATGTTATTTTGGTTTTGGAGTGATATATGTGGATATATTACCTGCTAAGATTTTATATCACCCGAGCCGTTAGGCGAGGGTGATATTTTATCTTGGCAGGTAATATATCCACATATATCACTCCAAAACCAAAATAATAATTTTATTACCCTTCCCCTGCCGAGTTTAGACGATTTTTTAAAAAACCATTGCTGTTTTTGAAACGTCGAAATAAGATTCCCTTTAGGGTACCTCTTCATCACAACATGACGTCACATAAATACATGACGTATTTTTCCCGTACCTCACGAATGTAAACAAGAGAAAAGGAGTAGTCTATTGAACGCACTTTTTTCTAATTAATATCAAGCTTTCACAAGGTCATATTTGTTTTCAATACTGATGGGAATATGTATCATAACTCTACTTTGGTAAATATTTATGATTTGACAGTTAAAAAGTGCTCGTAAATCGGAATTTACACCGCGTAAAATCGAACCGTACGCGCATCACCTCAGCGCATGTTGTTTACAACGTTGGGTACCCAACGGGGAAATTTAGTGTGTATATTACCCGTCTGGCTCGGTTATATCAATTTCTTTCGGGTGATCAATATCCAATCAAAAAGGCGGAAAAAATCTGGAAGGGTAATAAATTATACATATAGCCGAGATGACATAGTATTTCAAATATCTTAAGATATTCTACTTTTCAAATTTCAACAAAGGTGATTGATTACATGTTGCATAATTTCAACCTTTTTAAGAAAGATAGAGAGAGACTTATATTAAGTACGTATAACAAAGAAACAAATTTTCTTTTAAATAATTCAAATGCCAAATAAATAAATATATTTATATGCTTTAGTCAATATATAATTCTTAATTTTGTATATTTAACAATATAAACTTAACTCTTTCATGATACACAAGAAAATGAAAATAATGCAATATATTTGCAGCATAAAGAGCATTTTTGTCAGTAATGTCATTTCAGAAGAATAGTAAATATTCAAAATTTTCTAAAAAATGTAGTATTTTAATGTTTCACAATGTGACATATCAGTTTTAGTGAACCTTTCATAAACATCCTATATGAACTATGTGAATAAAAATTACAGAATATACTGTTTTTTAAACAGAAATCATTAATATCTAATACATAAACATGGTATATTAGTATGTTGACATATATTTCATCTACCAATACCTTAATCTACAGTGTACATAACATAGACAATATATGTAACATAGAGAATAATCAAGAAAAAACAAAATATTGCATGATTTTATTACAACAGATACTTTTCTAATTTCTTCATATTTCTACAGTTTAATAGTTCTATGAATTTAAAACATACTTGGTCTTTGTCGGTAAAAATTATCTATATTTTTCTTCTTGCGTTTCAAACATTGGAGTTTTAAAAATGTAATGAAATTCATCTCCTATATCTCTACAAAGAGTGCATTTACGATCGTTTATGGGTATGTTTTGCCAACGTCCCGTTTCAATTGGAAGTCGATGGTTCCTTGTTAAAAACATAAAAAAATTTCCTAGCAAAATACAGAGGTAATGTGTCTATGTAAGCGCTTCTACAAAAGTTTTCTTTTATATATTTATACAAATTTGAGTCTGACGTATTGTTAATTTCAGCTCTCCAGCTTTGAATATAGATATCTTTTAACTTTTGAAAGTTTGCTTTAATAAGCCATTTACTACTGCTAAAACATTGAGCATACCATATTCCAGAAAAACCTGTCTTACATAAATATTGTTTAACATTTCTCTATCCAGAGTGACTTAACTAAATAATTATTTTGTAGTTCCCTTAAAACAATATACAACTTTGATGATAGTTTCGCTGTTTCATTACTATTTATATTATCAATCAGTCTTGTCCAGTATGATACAGCCCTATTTTTAATATGAATTTTTAAAGGAAAAATGCCTGTCTCTCCGTACACCATATAAGACGGTGTAGACTTTTTTAAATTAAAAATATATTTGGTAAAACTTCAGTTGAACTTTTCCCAAAACAGAAACATCGCAAAATCCCCAAATTTCACTTCCATATAATAAAATTGGTTTGATTGTCTTTTCAAATAGTTCAATTTGTAAATCAAACGGTAAAAGCTAACAATTTAATTTTCCTTAACAATGCAAACATAGCTTTATTTGCTTGTTCTGCAATTGCAATTTTAGATTTATAAAAAGAGCCACTTTTATTAAAGTATATACCTAAATATTTATATTCATTTACAACTTCAAGAACGTTTTCTCCTATTGTAAACACTTTACAACTTTTAGGACGGCCTTTACTGAAAATCATAATTTTTGTTTTGTTTACATTAATGTTTAATTTCCATTGATCGCAGTATTCTTTGAATTTATTTAAAGCAATTTGAAGATCTTCTTCATTATCACTGAATATGACGGTGTCGTCAGCGTAAAGTAAAATAAAAAGTTTCAAATAAACCCGCACCCCTTCAACAAAAGCTTCTCTAGAAACTCCATTTACACCACTACTATTAAGATAGCTTTCAAGGTCATTTAAAAAAACTGAGAATAAAAAAGGAGACATGTTTTCCCCTTGACGTACCCCAACAAGACAGTCGAAAAAAGGCGTACATCCTTCAGAAGTTACCACTCGCGATTTAATGTTATTATAAAGACTTTTAATGACATTAAAACATTTTCCATTTATATTATTTTGTCTCAATTTTTGCCATAATCCAACCCTCCACACGGAATCAAAGGCCTGTTTAAAATCAACGAAACAACAATAAAGTTTTTTCCTATTGGATTGTACAATATCGATTAGACATTTTAGAATAAAAATATTATCAACAGTAGAAAAGTTTTTTCTAAACCCTGCTTGTGTTTCATGTATAAGATTCGTGCTATCAGCAAATTTATTCAACCTTTGATTTATTATACATGTGAAGAGTTTTCCAAAGCAACTTAAAAGTGATATTGGACGATAATTTTCAGGTAATTTAACATTCCCTTTATTTTTATATATAGGTTTAACATGTCCTATAGTCCAGCTCTCAGGAATAACATCTTTATCAAAAATAATATTAAAAAGTTTTTTATAAATTTTTAACATCAAGCCGATATAATTTTTTATATGCTCGTTAAGAATTTGATCCACCCCTGGTGACTTATTTGTTTTGACACATAAATACCTTAATCATATTCCAAACTAACGATTTGAACAGGCCACTTCATAACCTGTGACGTATATTTCATTACGTACTATCTCAAGTCACAATGGAATTTACTGACACTCCCATTTCCTGGTTTAAATATAAATATTCATGAGCCAAAACTAAAAAGACAAAACTTTTAGAATGAGAAAAAGTACCCTACAACCAATCAAAGTATCATAGCAAATGATCGCATGTAACACAAAACAACCACAATTTCATGTGTATTTTTTTTTGAATATTTGCCAAACTCTTCTATTTTAATTTTGTGAGACATATGTATAACGCGATTTTTTTTAAGACAGAGTAATATTGCGGTAATCGATGAAAATTTGGAAACAAAGTGATTCCTCGGAAGCATTAAACACAACAAAATTACATGAAAATTGCAGACTCGGTTTGATTGAGTACATGAGGGATAATGAATCAGTGCGACATCCGTCACGCCCCTAGCACCGGCTTGAGCGGTACTCAATTTTCAACACTCAATATTTCAGATAAAAACATTGATCAAGAAAAAAATTATATTGATAAAAATGATTAAAAAGATTACAAAAAGTTTATAGGATTACAATAAGATTATATCATGAAAATCTATAATATGATCAAGAATAAAATGAAACATGGGTATAAGTAAAACAATCAAAGTCATGTATAAGTCAACTTGAGTTTCCTTCATGCAAAAAAGTCACATTGTAGAAAACTGAGATCGATAACTCTAACTAAAGTTTTCTACTTTAACTTTTATTCTAAGATCATGCAAAGTTTAAATAACTTTTGTAAAAAAAAAAATTAGTGTCATTTAGTCTATATTAATTTGTTTGTGATATACATGTATGTATATCATGGAATAAAATGCAATTTGCCAACAAAATACGTGTGTTAAACTACACAGGTCAACACCAACTTTGTTTTCTTACTAAAGACAACTTGTCAAACATTAAAATGAAGAACATGTGTCTTGCTTGACTTCTTTTAAACTTACAATTGTCGCATATACATAAGATACTCTATGGAGTTTTCGATTATTATATACATATTGTATACTGTTAGATAAAAATATTTTTATGAAGACTTTTTATAGGATGAACTTTTAAGGTAATGATCCTACCGGTGTTTGAAGTCTAAAAATGTTTCGTTCGCCTTAAAGAAAGGAATCAGGAAATTACTAAGTGCACTATAGTGTGTGTGTGTGTGCGCGCGCGCGTGCGTGTGTGTCTTCTCAAAAGATTCATATTTCACTTAAAACAAAAATTACGTCATAGACTGATAATCCTCTGATAATGATCTCTCTCTCTCTCTCTCTCTCTCTCTCTCTCTCTCTCTCTCTCTCTCTGTCTGCTCTGTCAAAGTTGTGATGGAAATAAAGTCATGTAAATTATTAATGAAAAAATGAGAAACGGAAGCCTTTAATGTCTCGTGCCATATGGCTAAGTTTTGTAAGTCTACTTGAGGATCCAAAAGGTAATGTGAAATGTTTTTTTAATGTTTTTATTTTGTGTGTGTGTTTTAGTTTTGTAATACGTTATATAAAAGTCACTGCTACATTATCAACATAAACTTGTATTATTGATATAATTGTACAAAAGTCCCTGTAAGTTATACAAATGTACACTATATAACAATATTCTAATAGACAAACGTTATGTACATAATATTTCACCGAACTGCTCCATATTTAATACATGCATTTAGAAATACACTCAGAAAAATAAAAGATATGCTCAATAGATATCGTTGGGTATGTTAGCATTATCATCGTTTGTATATCATTTCGATGTGTTCATTTTCATAAGTTCTGGAGTATTTATTTAATTAGGTTTACTAAATTATTATTGAAAAACGATTTAGTCAAATGATCTCATGTCTCAGGGCCTACATAGTTTTTTTAATTAAATAACCGACGATAAATACCCATTTTAAAAACCATGGACGGTAAACCTGCAATGCCATTCAAAGCTCTTATATAGCATTACATTTTGTATGTTTTAAATGAATACGCTTTAAAAAAAAATAGTATTTAAATTTAAATTTGATTTATGACTTTAACGAATTGTCACAATTTCGCAATATAATTCAAGTCACGTGGGTATTTACTAACACATTTTGTTAAATACTCGTTGGAATATAAACTTGTCAAAACGAGCCAGAAAATAACAGCAAGATTTCTAGAATTTACAAAACAATCGTTTATTAAATAAAATTTTTGAATATAATTCAAAATATCGTTAACGGATTTGCATATAAAACTAGTTACACAACCGTAAAAAATATGGTTAGTCTCGGTAAACCTAGTTTGAATATTATGCTCATTTTAGGTCAGGTTGCTTAATTTTCTAACTTTTACTTTTATACAGTACAAAAAAGAAATAAATCCTCTATTTCCAAAGTCGACACGCATTTGTATCCCTGAATATACTTGTTTGTCTGAATTTTCATAAAGTTTATTTTAGCCAGGGAAATAAATTGCAATGTATATATATCCCTGTATTTCCAAAGATTTATACTTTAAAATAAATGACAAAACATTTGGCTTCCTACAAATTTTCAAAACTGAAACCGTCTGGAATGGATAAAAGATAGATATTAGGTTTAATACGTATTAGGCACGAGCATACATTGCATGAAAAAATTATTTTTGATAATAAAACTCATTACATAGGAGGTAAAACGTGCTGACTGCTCTTATTGACGTGGGATTCTTTTTTTTTTACTTATATCAAATACATTATACTTAAAATGCCAAGTGTTATGTATCGACTAAAGGTTTTAAAGTTGTGTTGTTTCTTTGCTTCCAATTTTCAGATGTTTTTACTTCACAATAACTGTTTAATGGCACCTGTAAAAAGTTTACTTCACTTCAGTGTTGTTATATTTGTCACCGAGTAATTTATTTCAAAATATTGAATTTCGCTAAAGCCGCGGTGCTTGAGTTCACTTTTCCTTTATTTACCATGAACGGACTTAAACAACGCGCGTCTTCAATTTTATGCTGTTTTCATTGCTTGTGACAATCTCCCCTTTTCCAGATTTTAGTAAAGAAGAAATGTGTATAATCACTAGTTTAATTTTCAACAAAATGTTGCAAAATAAACGTAACTTTAACATATGAAATCTTTAACGAGATTTAGATAACCATCCTTCTAAAGAAATCCTTGCGTTACTTAGAATATTGCTTTTTCACTTATAAATAATTTCTTCAAAGCTGAATTGCTCCTTTGAAGGTATTGATAGATAGGAAATGTCCAAAGTTTTAAGTAGTATGTAAAATATTCATAGAGTTAATGAGAAGTGGAAGCCTTTGAGCTCATCGGATGGATACTGGTAAATTTACATGTTTTTTCCCGCTCGGTTTTTCTACGTCTAGTTTAGTCTGGTTTATGATAGAAAAAAAGGAGTAATTAAACCCTGTAGAGAGAACTGTGAGTTTTTCATAAAAATGGTCGAATTGACCTATTGAACCGATAACGCAATTATTTTACAAAAACATTGCGTACATATATAATTTGTAATAACAAGTAACTGTTACAAAAAAAGCATAAAATTGTATCACTTATATTACAAAGTCCTGAATCAGATTATTGAAACAGATTTGAGTTATGTTACGGAGAAAACATTTATCCGACATACTACAAAAGTTCTATTACTACCATTATAATAATAATAATAATCATCATCATCATCATCATCATTATCATCATCATCATTATCACCATCATTATTATTATTATTACTATTGTAATCATTATTATTATTATTATTATTATTGTTATTATTATTATTACTATTATTATTATTCTCAACCGTTTACGAGGTGTTATCAATTCAAAATTCATAGCTTTTTTCATACAACATTAAAAGCTGCCGACAAAAGCTGTAAATGATTTTTCAGTACATATATCTAATACGTATCATAGGAATAAAGAAATATAACACTCGAAAAAGTTTAACGAACTTTTATTTAAGGAATAAAGAAAGAATAAGATAAAATTTCTACAAATATTTTTCTTCTGTATCATTCAACATTATTTATTAAAAGATATACTATGCTCAAATTTGATAATAGAAAATATTGAAAATTGCTAAACAATAACTTTTTAAATAAAATAATCATGTTTTGACCTCACACGATGTAGTAATAGTAGATGTGTAATATCTAAAATTCTATACTCTACACACAGGTGGTCATAATTTGAATTTTTAGGGTCATTAAAAAAGACTGGCAGTTTTTTGGGGTTTGTTTTTTAAAGACCAACTTTCCTTGACCTGTAATAGGGACACTGGTTCCAATACACAGTTTATTTATTCTTTTATTCAAGTAAAAAATATTATGTAAGAATTTAATTGATTTCTTGAATTCAATAATTCCCCTTGATTTAAATATTTTACTCAGGGGTGAGCATGGTATATCTTTAATTTACAATAAAATTTTGAATAACAAATTAATATAAAATGATAAAATATCCTAAATCTCGTTTATCTAAGCAGGTTTCATAATGCATATAAAATGTTGTTCTTTTAACGCCTAAATATTTCCCGTCTCAGACCTCATAATAATGTCCCAACAAACCAAAAGGTAACGGAGTGTTGAAGATAGCATACAAAATAGCCACCCACTTTATCAAATATGTAAAGCATGCTTAAAATAACTTACAAAATGACTCTTATTTTCCCCCAGCCCCGTAGCCTCACTCCTAAAACCCCAGCCCTACATCTCACACACATAAAAATTATCTCTTAAGACCTACTTGAAACTGCATGTTTTGAATTTTATATAAAATGATTGCATATAAAATAACTATTCCGCAATCACTAAAGATGTCGTGATGCCGATTGCATAAAAGTAACTCATTTAGATACGACAAAATGCAAATTTCATATCTCATACAGAAATGCACATTTCACACCCATTAGATCTGTGCATTTTAGATACAATATATCTATTAAGCGATGTATATTTTTGACCAAACAAATGTGACAAGTTTCAAATAGCATACACAAAAATCTGAAAGCAAATAAAATGACAATAGCAAAAAACATTAGAAAAATAGTACACAAACATTTTAATTCACGGTTTCATCTGTCGTGTATTAATCATACAGTATAAAATACTCAGATATAGAAACATTTCAAACATCAAAGAATATGTGAAATGTGTACTGCAAATTTGTGTGCACATTATATTTAATCAATAAATTACATGCATTCATTTCTTATTGGAAAATTTGACTTAGAATTTATAGAAAATAAATTTCTAATTACCTCCCTTTATTTACGTGAAATGTTAAATTGGGTAATATCTTTATAAATAATGCTTATTGGAACTTACAATATTGACAAACCTTAATTTGAGCATCATATTTATGAAACAAATCATGAAAAAATGTGTTACAGGATCTTAAATAATATAATGAAAATGTAACTTTATGTTTCTAAAATGAAGCGTTTTATTTACCTTTTTTAAAAGAATAACACTTTGATATAATCTAATGAAATAAATAAGTATTTAATGAAATTTCTTTAATTCAGTTAATGTCAGTTTAATTCATATTCGTATAAAAAGCAGAGATCTAATCTCCTGGGAAAAATGTTATACTAACATAAAAAATATTTATCTTCAACAAAGATTAAAGACGATTAATGTCGTGTTTCGTTCTTCCCAAACTGCTGTTTATTTTCTTCTCACCATCATCTTGGCATGTTTGAAGAAGAATCTTTCACTGTTCAAGTTATTATATGAACAGGAATCATTATCTGCATACCACCATCCGCCACCTGACATAGCCGCGCACTTCATTTTTGAATCCCGATCCCATGTGACGAATTGACTCGAATTTGAATACGAAAATATAGGGTTCTTTGTTGTTTCCATACCTGTATACAAAAATAGTGGTAAATTATTGTGATTATTATGTACATACAAAGCATATGTTGTCTTTTTTATTGTTTATTGTAACGTGTACATTATTAAAACTTTAACCTCATACACAATGACGACACTTGTAGTTTCTAGTTTGTCGTCTGCATACACTATACTATTAACATAATTGTAGGTGGTTGTGGCCCCTGTGCTAAATATTTATCTACCATAAATCTAGTCAAAAGCATACATATTAAAGTAGCTCTATTGACATGGCTGGATTGGAAATATTTTTCGAGATTGGTGGCTCTCGACCAATAATTTGTGCTCATTCTCTTAAACCATTACTCCAGAATAATCATTTATGTTATTCAAAGAAGAAAAAAATTCAAATTTCATGTTTATAGTATTTTTTACGTTAATCGAACAAAATGGCATTACATTCAAAAACATGTCATATTTTAATACGTTAACTTATCTGTATAAGGGGCGTCAATGACATTGTGTTTATATTCGTAGACTTAAAACCCATTGTCCTCGCCGCTGTGGGTTCGAATCTCACCAAGGGCTTTTGATTAACTAGTTGACTAAGTCTACCTACGAAACGTCACTTGTTATATACAAGAGCCCGTTCGTGACATGAGGTTGTTCTCCGCCAAGCTGGAAAGTCGTCATATGACATTTACACTGCTGATGCGAAGTAAAACATAAATCAAAGAAAAAAGCTATTCACTAAAATGCTTGCGAATAAACACGATTTACCAGACTCCTTTGGGTGTTCATCCACGGATATCATGTAGTTTTCTCCATGCAGTTTAAACTGTTTATACACAGCCCATCCAGACCAGTATACTTCATTCTTGGTAAATGTTAACAATTCGCTTGGTGCGTCTGTTAGTGCTTGTATATATCTTAAACCTTCAAGAAAAATAAATGACAGAATTTAAGGAAGCGCAAAGATTATCTTTATTGAAAAGGTTCGTCTTTAAGTTAACAAAATTACGAAACATTCAAACATATTAATATCATTGCTTATAACATGTAAAAAAAATTCTCATAAAATCGTTATAAAACCATCTACATGCATTTGACATAGAACTTATGAAAAAAAATTGTTCTACGTTTACCATTTACCAACATAGATTGTTTTAAATTACAGATATTCAAAAATGACCACCCAAAAGCGAAGGATATTTTTGTAGATCTACGCGGGAAGAAAAATTCAAAACACAATACCTAACCAGAAGCCCCCTTCTGATGGATCTACATCACCGAACCCATTCTCATACGCTTCAAAGGTTTGATTGAATGACGTTTTATTTTCTTGTCGCACTTGGATAACCTTTTATAACAAAATGAAAATAAGTTGTTAGTGACATTTGAAATTTCCAAATACTTTCACAGAATGTATTAAACAGGACAGTTCTAGATGCCTTCAAAGCAACATAGAATAATATCTACACTCTATATTCAAATTCAATAAAGTTATAAAATAACTACATTAAACATTAAATCGTTTACAAACAACTGCAGGTTTTTAACGTGCTATTTTTATTCATTTATAAACAAATTTATTATGACGTTGTTCCATTGGTCTGTCCAAACTGTGTTTCTTTACAAAACAGGTAGATGTCTATCAATGAGTAAGTCAAATGTTTATATCATTTCTGAGTGCATTGTTGTAGGCCTGAGTGATTAATTACAAAGCATTTGAACGAAAATCGTGCATTATTATACAATAATACACGAAGAATTAATATCTATTTCCATTCTAACACGTCCAGAAAAAATATCATTATTATTATAAAGTTGGACTTTATGTTTGGTGGTTAAATTTGTTTTCGCCTCAGAGTTTCCAATAGAAAAGTCCTTTAAAGGATGTTATAGTGGGTTGAAAAAACTTTCGTTAAATCTACCGTGTGTAGAAACATTTTGAATCTAACGAAATTTGAAAACGTTGATAAAACTTTGTTTGTTTATTTTATTTCACTCGATAATTTTTCAAGCGAAATACAAATTATTAAATGTGAATTAAATGTAAAACTTTACTCGTTTGCGACATTAAAATAGCGTACATGATTTGATTGTTTTGCACGTGCTGTTTGGCGATACATTGTGACGTCACGTAAACAACTCTTGAAACGTCTGTAAAGCGTTAACGACTGAATAAAAGATATTGGTGTTCGGATTCATTTTCTAAGTTAGACCATTTTTTTTTCTTTCATTCTAGATAGTTTTCACAACAAAATTCGACAATTTTTTTTTTTAATTTATCAGATTTTTTAAACAAAATGGCGCCCTCAATGTGAAAATACACAGGGAGATAATAAAAACGGCGAGTGCATTGTTGTAGAATAATGCACGCTTCGGGCCTTCTTTGTTTATATAGAAAAAAATCCGATTGTGTAATAATGTTTATTCTATCACGATCCGAATGCAATAAAATCACTGTTTCACGTTCTTTATTTAGACATGTGACGTAACCATTACACAGTGACATAAACACAAAAAAATGTGGGGGCGTCCGTGGCCGAGTAGTTAAGATCGTTGACTTCAAACCACTTGCCCCTCATCGCTGTGGGTTCGAATCCCGAAAGGGACTTTTGATTCTTTCATGTGAGGAAGCTATCCAGCTACCTTACCACTGTCGGGTACGTGAAACGGTGCGGATTTTCCGTGTTACGGTGCTTCCATCCAAGATGTCGGATCGAGAAACAACAAGAAGGTACGTGTCATTTTGTAACCGATGTATTTGGAGATATACGTTACTTAAAGGATAGAAGAATAGTTGCATATAATGTAAAAGTAAATTCTCTATAAGACCAACCTGTTCACCATGTTTGTTATATAGGATTTATATGAATTATTTACTGAAAACTTTGGCGAAAAACACACACGTGAAATTCGAACCGAGAGGCCTGGTAAATTTTTGAGCAAACCTCCATTTCATAGGCATCAATCTTAAAGAAAACATGCTTTATTATTAGCGTACATGTATAAAAGCATTCCTGTAAATTAAAAATTGTTTCAATCAGTTTGTTGTGCCTGAATCTGTCTACTTTCTGTTTCGCCTACACACCGGTGCAGACACCTAGCAACGGTTCGGAATTTCCGTAAAAAATGAAACGGTGCTGCCACAAATTAGGCAACGGTGCATACATCTTTTTCAAAAAGTATACGGTTCAGACACACTTTTAGTCTATAGCTGTAATATGACATTTAAGAAAAGAATATATATAAAATGTAAATGTGTGTAATAAAAACTGTTGTAGTAACAGTTCTTAAACATAAAATAACATTCTCTAAATTGAAACAAATATGTGATGATGAATGACAGCTTTAATTACAGCCGTTGGTTGATTATGAATTGTATATTGTCTATATATGAAATGCTATTATTACGTCCAGTTCTATGAAGTAACTTTTCACTCAGCTGATATTTTTTTATTCTTTTACGGGCTATTATTATTACAGCTTAACCAAGTGTCATGAAAATATATTTTCAATCCAATTTTCACAAACGAAAAATATCCTCTACATCATTTAATATTTTTCACTAACTGAAGCATACATTTTTAAATATATTTTGTAATAGATGTAACTTAAGGTAAATAAACATTGTTTTATTTTTCGGGAAATATTATCACTGAATATGCATGTAACTCAGCTTTCTTGTTGCTATTTGTTGAAATGGAAAGATTTCAAAAGCGAGGAAGCTACATAACTTCTTATCGGAGAAAAGAAAGTAAAAAAGTTAACATACGACTATAACTTTTGGTCATTTTATCATTTTCTCGTCGAGACGAGTATCAGAATATGTAAACCCCATTACACGTATAATAATTTTTTTTCTGTTTTAGTTTCACTGTCGGAGAAGAAAACCTGTGTTACTATTGTAAGTTCTCCAGTGTGGATCTTCAAGAGTGTATCAATCACTTAGTTGTTCAGCATGGTCATCTGCAACTCAAATTAAGAACGAGAGCATTCAACGCGTCAACGGGTCAAATCGGTCTTTTATCAAAAGATTTTGGAGTTATACCAAATTTAGAGCTGGAAACTGGACAATACTTCAAAGTAGATGCAACGACATTTTCACTGGAAGTCAAATGCAATAATGAAAATATTGATATTTTACAAGAATCTTTTCACAATCTTTCACTCTGTGTCATAATAATTATTCTGAAAACACATATATATATTTGCCATGTAACTGATGAAATACTGTTCAACATGCGTTATAGCGCAACGAGGTATTAAAGCCATTTTTTAAATATCTGTTTGTTTCACCTTTATCATGATTATATAGTGTAAAATAATCTGCTACAGGAGTTAACTAGGACCAATGTTGTCATTTTCAGGTACCGGTACTTCGCAGCATATGAGTGGCTTGACAGTAACAGAAACTGTTGAAAATATTATTAAATGAATATTTCTTGTTAATATTTCAGATAAATTATGTCTTCATGGCATGCATGTACACCATGATCAAAAATGATAAATAAATGATATGTGAAAACAATTGTTTATTAATTTTAATATTATACAATCATTTGAGATCATTTGTAAAATAAAAGGAAATCACTATAAAATTTTCACAGTAGGAATCACAGAACATGTAAATGATAGTAAAACAACAACATCAACAATATCAAAGCAACAGTATCAATAGTTATCAAAAGGAGTATAAGTACATGTATTTCAGAACTTCCTTACACACTGCTTGGACCTTACTACTATCGGAATGTATGACTGTTCAAAAGTACAAACAGCTTTCCTTAATTCTAACACTTACAAAATATATAAACGAGTCCTTACTAACAAAAAAGTATGTGCAATGTTTAAAACAGTCGAAGGTTAATTAAGAAACAGTGGTGTGTGAAACCGACTAGAACAAAACGTACCGTTTTTGACCACTTAATTTGATCACGTTTAAAACAGTTTACATTAAATTTAGTTCTGTCAAATATTTATTGGAGAGAAGCTCGTTAAAATAGCAGGTTTTATTAAAATAGATTATTCTTTATTGAAAACTAGAGCTATTCGTAAGAAAACGCGCTCGACTACTGTAAGTACTTGCCTGAAAGTGAGGATGTTAGTCAATAATAAGTATATAAAGTTTCAAAACAATACCTTAAGGAAATAAGTGAGGGGGTACGGAAAACTTAACCAAAATTCTTAGTTGAAAAGAGGGCATAATTTTGTCAAAATCCATGACAAAATTATATCGTCTTGACTGAAAGTTGAAATAATGGAGACTTACAAGTATGTTAAGTTCCCGGTACCCAAACGAAATAAGTAAGATGGTACGAAAAAGGGGCGTAATTTTGTCAAAATTCTTGACCATAATATGACTAAGTTATGTCATCTTGTCTAGAAGTGGATTTGATGGTCATTTACAAGTATCTTTAGTTTCAAAGCAATACCTCAAACGATTTAGGAAGTAAGTGAGGTGTAACGAACAACTTTAACCAAAAGTGTTGGACAAAGGCCGACAACCGACGCTTGAATTTGAGTAGGATAGCTGTTTGTTTCATAAGCTGAAATCACGAGAAAATGGATCAAAATGTTATCTTGTCATGAACTTATTAAAAACGGAAACTATAAAAATTTAAAAGTACGGAAAACATTTTGATACAGTATGAACTTATATCTCCACGTGAAGATTTACTTATGACTCTTTGAAAGATGTCTACATAGACTCGCTCTCCAGACATATTTCTTTGAACAAATAGTGCAACTGAACCTTTTTGCCTTTTCATGCACACCTTTAATGTGGTCTACAAGTTCATCTCTCCTTAAAAAGTCTCGTTTACATATGGTGCATGTAAATTCTTTCTTTTCAGTGTTTCCATGGCTTATCATAAATTATGTCTGTTTAGCGCTATTTTCCTAGTAAAGGTTTCATTGCATTTTCCACATTCAAGTTTCTTCTTATCATGCTGTGCTCTCTGGTGGGCTTCAAGAGACGATCGCTCAACATAGGACTTACCACAACATTTATAAGTCTGGTTATCTATGGAATAAAATATATATAAACAATTAAACAAAGTTGAGAAGAAAATAAGTACATTTACATGTACAAGCTTTTAGGAAAGACAGTCACTCTGCTTGTATTTTCATTTTCATCATAATAAGAAAAAGATTCTACAGTTTAAGTTAAATATTACTGTCCTGTTTAAAATGTATACTTATTTAAGAGAGTTTTCCTTTTTGGTTACAGTGTGATTTCACATAGCCAATAAAATAGATTTATACTCTTTTGAAAGTTTTTTTTTCCAGACTGTCGTAAGTAATTAACATATTTCATAAAGTAAAGATAATCCGGTTTTGAATAGAATAAATAAAACAAAAGTTGTAAAATAAAATAAAACCTGAGTGTTTTAGTACTCGGTGTTTACGTAAACCACTTTTCGTCCTGTATTTTGTTCCACAGTCGTAACACAGAAACTCTTCAATAAATGAGCTGTCCAGTGCTTGGAAGCTGTAAAATATAATAATTAGAAATAAATTATGTGAAGCGACATGCAACTTCAAATTTCTGGTTTCATTTAGCAAATATATTTTTATGTCTGAACCGTATACTTTTTGAAAAAGATGTATGCACCGTTGCCTAATTTGTCGCAGCACCGTTTCATTTTTTACGGAAATTCCGAACCGTTGCTAGGTGTCTGCACCGGTGTGTAGGCGAAACAGAAAGTAGACAGATTCAGGCACAACAAACTGATTGAAACAATTTTTAATTTACAGGAATGCTTTTATACATGTACGCTTATAATCAAGCATGTTTTCTTTAAGATTGATGCCTATGAAATGGAGGTTTGCTCAAAAATTTACCAGGCCTCTCGGTTCGAATTTCACGTGTGTGTTTTTCGCCAAAGTTTTCAGTAAATAATTCATATAAATCCTATATAACAAACATGGTGAACAGGTTGGTCTTATAGAGAATTTACTTTTACATTATATGCAACTATTCTTCTATCCTTTAAGTAACGTATATCTCCAAATACATCGGTTACAAAATGACACGTACCTTCTTGTTGTTTCTCGATCCGACATCTTGGATGGAAGCACCGTAACACGGAAAATCCGCAACGTTTCACGTACCCGACAGTGCTTACGGAACGTCGGTGATTCTACTGAGGGCACCTGAGGTCTTCCTCTACCAGTAAAGCTGGAACGTCGCCAAATGACCTATACTGTTTCTGTTTGACGTTAACCCCAATCAAACCAAACAAAACTAAAAATGTGACGCGCTGTCAACCCCATATGATATATAAATATAGGGAATGCAACGCCTTTTGACCAAATTACGAATAAGCCTACGACGATAAAGAAATGCTAACCTGCACAATGAATAAAACGAAAAAAAAAATTGAAAAAAAAACAATCAAGAATAAAGATCAACAAGGCAAAGGCAACGTTCACAGGCCGCAGCAACCCCCACCCCCCACCTGCACCCCGCCGAACCCGCGATACACCCAAGTAGAGCACCCAGAAGGCACCAAACCATAACAGGGAGTGGGCATAATGGCGGTTAAAGGAGAGAGGGACAAAACTCAATTAACAACTTCATACTTTCTTCCAGTCGATAGCATTCGGTAACGTTCCTCAAATTTCTTTTGATAATAATGTACATACATAAAGCTGGGACCTACTACTGAATATTACATTTTACTTGATTTCTTTTATTGATGTATACAAGACCAAACTTCTGAGGTATAACCAATATTTAGGACCCATGTTTTATGTTGAAAATCATTTAAATTTGAAACATATTAAACATATTAAACTTTATATTGATCAACGATAGCTGATGATCTCGACATTTATATTTTAACACTTATAAGTTACCTTTGCATATTAATCTTTTACAAACATTTATCGTCTCTTTCGTCACATATGTTACAGAATAAGATAATATATACTAGTAATATTCTAAAGTTGTTTTATTGACATTATTTCTGAATGAGCCATTTGAAAATACATGTCCGTATTCTAACTTTATTTATGCAAGTTCACCATCTGATATCTGTGTTTATCAATGTATTGAAAAGTTATTAATTAAAAGGGCAATTTCGGAGTTAAAAAAATTTGCTTTAACATTAAAAGTTTACAAATTTCTTCTACAAAATTCTAGCATTCAAATATGTAGATAAATAACATAATATGTGATCATTATGTGATATGTTTAGTGTCCAACATGCTCTGTAGCACCGACCTAAGCGTTATTCAAATATTGGAGAAAATAAAAGTGTCGTTCTGTCTAACTATACAGACAAGCTTTGTTTTGTTGTTCAGACAATACAAGTATTATCAAAAAAATACCTTCATGAAAGTTGACCAAAATTTGGACAATTGAGACTTGTATGTTGTGTGCGTCTTTTAATTATTATCAGATGCAGCTTCATTTCAATTTGACGGTGTTAGGACTGTTGCACGAAAATTCAGATTACCATTGTCCTACATCAACATCGTCAATAATTTCATACACGCGTGGCACTTTTTGGCTTAATACAGACTTAAAACAGATATTATAAATTGTCACTTTTATAGTTTCCAAACTTCGTCAGTGTTAGTTACACTGATACAGACTGTCTAAATATAATGGTTAAGGAAGCCAGGACATGTCCCTGTGACCTAAAAGCCAATAAACTTTTTCATTAAATTTCATTGTGTATTACATCAACAACCCTTGTGGTGGAGGGGCTGCTTTAACGGATTGAGGCATCAGAATTGTAGCAACCGTTTCTATGCAACTCTTAGCTCCAGCAGGTGAAGTGGTTTTGACACCTGGGTTGCTATAAGTTTGTAACAACACGGTTAGCCAAAATCATCTTTCCTGTTTCGGCGCCATATGACCTTATCTGTGTTGGTACGCCGTAAAATCAAACAAAAAACATCAACACAACAACAGTATAAAAATTGAATTACCGTCCATCCTGGATCATCAAATTCTGTTGTCATTTCGCAGTACACATGGATAGATTCAGCGGTTAGTAGTCTTATCTTATATATACCACTGTCGGCAAATATGTTGTTTGATACAGCTTGTTTTAAAGCGTCTTTACAATCAACATTGAAATCTGAAAATAGACAGAAATAAAAAACAGAGACAATGCCATACAAGTTGAAAAATGGCAGACAGTCATATGCAGCGTGCATATCCAGTAACGCAGGACAGAGCAAATAACGTAAAAGTAACGCCAAATTTGTGCAACGTTATTGTCAAAAGGAAAACACCGTGAGTAAACGAACCAAAATATTTTATTCTTATTCTAACCCAAAGAAATGAATTAGCGCATATGACATTATAATTTAACCAGCATTTCAAGTTATATGTTTACTTCTTTAGATCTTTCGTGAGTAAGACAAATAAATATATACATATAACACATTCAAAACATTATTTTTCATATTCTGTATACCTAAGACATTTGTCAAACTACAAGTGTCGTATAACAAAAGAAGGAAGCTGGTAATATACTATTTAGCTTCTTTTAATGAAATAACCTCCGTTGCTTCAATGCTTTATTCACAAATTCTGCGTTACCTCGTAAAAATTGTCTCAATTACGTGTTATCTGCTAAGTTAAGTGTACAATGACATTAGTAGACTGGAAAATGTCTCAGGTACACCGAATATAAAAAAACATGAAGTAAATAATGTACGTATTTAATGTATTTTACATGTATTTAAATATATCAACGAAACCAAGAAACCAAAGATCGCCATCAATACGCTAGTCAGGTCGTCATTTTCACGAATTATATTAAAAAATAATCATTTTCATGGAAATATTTTAATGAGGTTTAAATTACAATAACTCAGCAAACGTATGCACTAATTCATTTCTTCCGGTTTGGTGTACAATAAAAAATATTGGTCCATTTACTTATCGCGGTGCTCGTTTCAGCCACTAAATTGGACAATTCTGTATTACTAATGCACAATTCCTGCGTTATTTGCACATCCCTGGCTGCCTGCGTTACTGATTATGCACGGTGATATAGAGGCTAATGGAAAATTCGATACCTCTAATATCCTAAGCACCGATATATTTTAGAAAAAAGGACTTGGGAAAATAGATAAAAACAACGCCAAAATGTCAAGACGTTTTGGTGTAAGAGTTATAGGACCAGAAAAAAACAATAAATTATTTATGCAACAGAAAAATAGTATAGATCAATGTCGAGTAGAATTAAATAACTGCATTTGAGTATATACATGTATGATAGTAAATGTATA
The DNA here is from genome assembly GCF_026571515.1 of Ruditapes philippinarum. Taxonomy (NCBI): domain Eukaryota; kingdom Metazoa; phylum Mollusca; class Bivalvia; order Venerida; family Veneridae; genus Ruditapes; species Ruditapes philippinarum. The sequence goes on along the minus strand of NW_026856946.1, from coordinate 100,372 downwards.
TACAATACTATCAGATAAAAAACAACATTCTAACATTGCATGTCGTAATATCAATTAAGAATATATTATTTTCAAAATTTATATTTAGAGTCATAAATATCCTGATGACTTTTAAGTTAATGACTGTAATTTATAAAGTACCAATTTTATTATTTCTTCAAAATCAAATAATAATGACTTACCCCTTCGAGTATATTGTACTGAATTTGAAGTATTTGGCAAAGGTTGAAAACTCATTACTTCACATCCAATACATAGAACATCTTCCGGTTGATACACACTTGTCAGGCATTTGTTGTGTAGGAAACATATTTTGCTGCAAGACATCTCATCAGGAACGTCGTTTCGGATAAACAGATATTCGGATGAAGAACATGTGATTCCATAAGATTCATCTTCGTGGCGATATTTTGTCCAAGCGATATTCGTCGCCGATATAACGTTGAGTGAAATCAAAACTGTCCATATCGACAATAAAATAACTGTCTCTTTAATATTTTTCATTTTCTACAATGTATGTTATTTATACGATGCCAGCAAAATGTGATTCTGTAAGAAAGAAGAAATATTATAAGATTTTTACAAGTTATTTAGCCCTATCTAAACGGTTGTTTTAAATTTAACCCGAGCAGCTTTGCAAGGGGTTATATTTTATACAAACGTTTATATGGTAATATAACTTGTGAATAATTTTATAAGGAATTTAAAATACAGCAAATTTCCTTTTTTAAAGCAAAAATGAAATTTCTTCGTAACTTGACAGAAGTTTTGTATATAAAACTATATAAGCATCACAATTATCCAATGTAAAACGGCGTTACAAACGAGCAGTATTATAAGAACTATTATAAGACAAGGTAGATTTTAACAGAAAATCAATATGTGGTCTCCAGAACCAATCTTTGATATTGTTAAAAACAGGTTTCCAATCTGGGTTGAATCATTGCATGTTTAAGAAAACGATTTCCTTCAAAGACTAATTATTGTTCGAGGTATGGCACGAACGGAAATGGAAATGAATTATTGAATGTGTGTCTCTTTTGGATTTTAGGTAATCTGTTCCAAGAGCAATTCTGTTTGAATGAGTTCAGCAATCCTCTCAAAAGGGTTTAAAACTTTTTATACCAGTGTCTACGTACTTAGTATATACACAAGGGAAGCAACTGAATAGAAGTATCAATAGAGAGAGGAGAGGAATATTGAAGTATTGGTTTAATGCTTCTATTACACCAATGTCATATACTTATCGACCCTGAATCTCGGGCCAGTTTGCGGACCGATTATCATCTTCCGGCCCTACACTGTCTAATGGCGTTAAAGTGCGCTAGTTAAACTAGGCATGTCAATAGCAAGATGTTCTTATTGTTTATGTTAGATAAATAGAATATTTTAATTGGGTTGAAATTCGTGTAAGTTCATTACTAAATGTATTGAACCGTATAAAACAATAACTTGCCGGCATAATATGATTTTATTCATTTGTTTCATAAATTCAGAACTAGATCTACACTTTTCAATATCCTCTATTTCTTGGGAAAAAACACGAACAAAAATAGGATGACGTCACACGGCTGCACTTTGCGCAAACAAAAATCTAAGTGTAAAATCTGGAATAGTGTTGTTATTTTCTAAAACATAAACTTATTCTTTAATAAATCTCTGGAAATTTAACCAATTAAACCCAAGCCAAGACAAATAAGGCAAGCCTATATAGAGCAAAACAAAATGAATTTTAGACATGAATTATTTTTCTTTGCGAGTCCTGATACTATTTCATAACTTCCAATCACACCCATAGCCTTTCATTCCTTTCAAAGTATTTTAAATTAGTTCGTTTTAGTGCCACAATATTCCAGGAACAGTGAGCATCTATATAGTTACCTATAATAACCATACGGAATCTTGTATTTCATAAATTAATGCAGCTTATTTGAAGGAAGACAATCGTGAAATATAATTATGTTCGTATTCATACATGTTTTTTCCCTTTAGGTGGTGGGCTTAGATAAAGTTTATTTCCGTTTAAAGATTTACAACTAACACGGTATTTTGCGCCAGTGTTTAAATTATATTCAATCTTTGTTTGCAGATTGGTAAGCCCTATGGTTTCCATTGTTCCGTCAAATAACGTTTTTCATAAATAAAATTGCAAATACCTGAAAAAAATAGATACATAAGAATTCAAAGATATTTTAGACAGATGCCTGCATCCTGCATGTCGGCTGCTTTTAAGTAATGATTTTAGGGTATTTACTCTCGGACAGCTCCGTATTTTTGCTCCATTTTTGCGTTAGCAAAATGATTATAATAACAATAATAAAAATACATCTTATAATAGTAAAAATAATCAGTAAAAGATTAAATTAAGAAAACATATAGAAATAGATGAAAATCAAAAAAAAATAATTATAATATTCAAGTTTTTTCTATAAATACAGTATTTATTTTCATCGAATGGTATGAAAATAAATATTTCATGAGTGGCAGTATCCACCACGAGTGAAATATGATCATGTTCATACTACAAGATCAAAATAAATCCTGTATTTATAGAAGAAACTTGTATATTATTATTATTATATTGTAGAAAAAAACTTGAATTTTCTGTTCATTATATACTTCTTTCACTTTTTTAACTATATGAATAGGAAGAATTCCCTTTAAATTTTGCTTATTGGCCGAATTTAGAAAAAGAATGTTGTCCGGCAAGACACCAGTGAAAATACGGAAAATATATGTTTTACTGCAGTGAAAAATGAAATTGATATATAATAAATTGTGCTATTTCATGTGTGTGAAAGTATATAATAAATTGTGCTATTTCATGTATGTGAAAGTATAAAATAAATTGTGCTATTTCATGTATGGGAAAATATATAATAAATTGTGCTATTTCATGTATGGGAAAGTATATAATAAATTGTGCTATTTCATGTATGGGAAAGTATATAATAAATTGTGCTATTTCATGTATGGGAAAGTATATAATAAATTGTGCTATTTCATGTATGGGAAAGTATATAATAAATTGTGCTATTTCATGTATGGGAAAGTATATAATAAATTGTGCTCTTACATGTATGGGAAAGTATATAATAAATTGTGCTATTTAATGTATGTGAAAGTATATAATAACTTGTGCTCTTACATGTATGGGAAAGTATATAATAAATTGTGCTCTTACGTGTATGGGAAAGTATATAATAAATGGAGTTTTTAATGTACCAGTATGTGAAAGTATATAATAACTTGTGCTCTTACATGTATGGGAAAGTATATAATAAATTGTGCTCTTACGTGTATGGGAAAGTATATAATAAATGGAGTTTTTAATGGACCAGTATGTGAAAGTATATAATAAATTGTGCTAATTAATGTATGTAAAGGTATATAATAAAGTGTGCTTTTTCATGTATGTGAAAGTATAAAATAAATTGTGCTCTTACATGTATGGAAAAGTATATAATAAATTGTGCTATTTAATGTATGGGAAAATATAAATAAATTGTGCTCTTACATGTATTGGAAAGTATATAATAAATTGTGCTAATTCATGTATTGGAAAGTATATAATAAATTGTGCTATTTCATGTATGGGAAGGTATATAATAAATTGTGCTATTTCATGTAATGGATATATCTCCCCTTTTTGAAGTATCTGACTGTTATTCCGGCCCAGAACAAAAAGCACCCCATAATCTAACTACAAATGTTGAAATATTTTGACAATCAGAAAAACTATTACATATTTAGTAATGGAAAGTCTTGCGATTTTATACCTTAATCAATAGTAAAATTTGTATAATTTGTAATCGTTTTGACAACAAATAGTATTTCAATCTAATGTTACACTTGAATCGGTAGGTAATACTAACAACAAGACACTGATTTGTGGGTAATACTATTAAGTTGACACTGGTTACTGTAGCAATAATTGCAATTAGATATTCGGTACAGTAGGAAGTGATAAGTAAACAAAAAGAACCCGACTTAATTAATGCTAGCATGTAGACCAGTTGGTAACGATAGTAAGTAGTCAGTCATAAATAAGACCATCTTACAAAGAATTCGTATAGGTTATCTTAAAACTTAATCGTCTCCCAAACCCATATGCCCAAAATTTTGACATTTTGTTTACTGTATTGTTTTTCGTTTTTCCTTTCAAGAACCCAAAATAAAACCCCTTATAATATATTTCTATAAAACAGTATCATCAATAATTCGTTATAAATGACAAACTCCCTCAAAATAGACCCTAATACATAAAACGACTGACGGAAATTTATCAGATCCTTCATCGTTTCATCGCTCCTTCTGAGACAATACATTTATCAGCAAAATAAAAAATATAAAAAAACACACAAAAAAACACAAACAAAGCACACAGGATATAAAAATTCACTTGTTTTCATATCCAAATCGAAATCTGATCTTAAATGTTATCTGATATTTCTGATTAATCTATGTTATGAATCTGGACACAAAAAGCATTTAATGTCTTCTCCTTAATGGTTATACTTATATTTTATATCTTATATACATGTACATTATATTTGATGTACTTAAGACCACTACTTCCACTACTTAGTTTGTTCATTCATAGCCACGAGGTTACTACATCTTAAACAGACTCATATCTATATATCTATTTATAATTTCACTGTAAAAATTATCAAATATAATTTCACTTTCTACTGCAAAGAATGTAATACAATGAACATATGAATACCTTTAATAAATACAAATGCCTAGTTCTTAGATATTTTGTTATTTGTTTGACAATTGTCAAGTTTATTCAAATCCTGATCACGGGACCAAAATTGGCCTCGCTACTTAATTTTACATCGAGTCATAAAAAGAAACATTACAAAATTGTCTTACCCATAATTGTTTAGTCAAAAGTATTGTGTAATAGACTGCTATTTTAAAAAGGGTGCAAACAACTTTGACTCCGAATGTAACTTGATTTTTATTGCCATATAGAAAAGTCTTGATAAAGAAATCTTCTACAACAACTTTATGCCTGTTAAAGGGAAATGGGAGGGGGTTCAAATGAGAGATAAAATTGATAATAAGTGTTAATAAACTATAATAATAAATTATCATTAATTTTAAACTCGAACTTTTTGGAAACGTTTCATGGAAATTGTAAGAGTGTGATTGATTTTACATATACAAATGTAATGTCTTCATATGCTTTTAGCCTTAAAGATTAGTTCCGAAATGCGAATTCTTTCGAACAAAAGTGCTGTTTTATTCTCAGCATTTTGATCAATATAAGTTCCTCGCAAGGAGACGAATTTATTAATTTATTAAACAGTCAGACCTCTAAGTGACACAATAATTCTAGCATCAAAGTTTTAGAACAATATTACCTTAATAATTCGTCGCTTGAAAACTGTAATGTTCTATCTCCAAATTTTCCAAAAACAAGTTAAATACACAATTTTGTCCGTAATGGACTGTTATTTCTCCTTGGCATGCTATATTAGTCCTTCAGAACTTCATAAATAAATTACAACGAAACCATCCTGTTCTAACTCTACAAATTCAATATATCTTGATAAATAGACTGTTCTAACTTATTGGACCAATCATGTCATCGATAAATGTCAGGTGACCTATTAAATCACGTGATAGCAGGACACCCGCCACGTTTTGTTAGCTGGTTTGCTGTTTATTTCATATATTAATACTAAATGTAAGTATTGAAGTATGTTATGCATTCATTGATTCCCTCCAAACATTGACATTTTATTAATTAGTCCTGTAAATTAACAGCACGTGATTTAACAGCAAGCAGAACTGATCATGATTTGCAAGTAATTTCGCATGTGTATTATCGGATAAAAACAACTGTGATCATACAATTTCATCAAACAAATTCGTAAAAAGGAGATGTTTATATGTTCTAAAATTTCTTAAATTAAAGGCACATTATGTCTCAGAAACCAATTATTTAACTTTTATAACAGACTCATATGAGTTTTAAAAATTGTAATTATTGATAAAAAGCATGCTATATGCTTTTCTCCTGTATTATATACTTATGAATGAGAAATTATTTATAATAAAAGTAGAAAAATGTCAACACAGTAGTATTTTGACTTGCATTCAAAATACTAAATTACTGTTACTGTACTCATTGCCCATAAGAAACAAAAGCATAAGATGGTTTAGGTTAACCTTTTCCCTCATACAAGCGTGTTTTGACGGCTTTTTATCGCCCCACCAATTTTGAGGCCTGAAACGGTGCAAAAATGTCCTATTTAGGCCCGAAACACTTTTTTTCGTTTGAAATATGTTGTTACAAAAGGTGACCACTTTTTCGGCGTGGCCCCTATCAAAATAATACATCAGGGGGTTGCCAGAAGGAGGATGTGCCCCTTCTGTTTGGTGGGTTTGAAGGGGGCGGTAGTCCCCCTCATCGCCAAGAAACTTTTGATCATGTGACAGGCTTAAAAATGGCCTCAGGTCGATCTTAAGGTGACGTGTAACCAACGCTGAAAAGCCTTTACTCTATCTCATTGCAATGTGAAGTTGCAGCACTTTGAAATCAGTTTTGATGGAAAAAAATAATGGGAAATAGTAATTTTCCGCAATTTTGAGACGTCCCCCGTTGCCATGGTAACAGGAAATTTAAGATTGAGCATTGAGTTACAGAGGTTATGGTTCAGTCAACATATGTTCCAAGTTTCATCAGTATTGAAGCATTTTTCATAGTTTTATAGCAGTTGGAACTTGTAACAGGAGGCTTTTCAATGAAAACGGCCATTTTTCGTAATATGCTCATGGGGTAAAAGGTTAATGGCCATTGTGGAACATTTTTTTGAATCTTTAACAGAACTGCAAATGTCAGGCTTTTGAGAGATAAAGATAAAAGCATTTCTAGGGCATAAAAGGCATTTAAGAAAATTTATAGATATTATACGTTCACATATAATATATGTTTTAGAATGCATTATTAATATTTTAAAACTAATAGATTACTTTAAAGTAAAAACATTTTAAGGAAGAAAAATATTCTTTTACGTATATTTAGTTTGTCTTGTAATTTGTCTTTGAATTTCAAAATGTATATTTATATAGCATTATGTTTGTAATGTTTTGTACATGAACCATTTCAACTATGACATTTTTCAAATATAAGTCATGCTTGCTTCTACCTTAAAGGTCTTTTCTAGCAGAAAGATTTTTTCCAGCATTCTATAAGATTTGAAAGATTTCTAATCCCGTTTGCGGCTACAGCTTTCTTTTTCCAGACATTGAATCGCTTTGAAAGTATTGAATTGTAATGGATAAAGTTATAGATGTCTACACAATGTATGTGGGCATTTTATCTTTATTTATTTAAATCATTTGTTTAAATGTCATTTAACAATAGATTTAAAGGGACTCCACTGAGGTTTAAAAAACCTAAAAACATAACATTTGAATTTCTTACATAAATGAGCTGGGGCACTTTAGACAGAAATATATGCAAAGTTAGTTAAAAAATATACTTTGAAATAAATTGAAAATCGTATTTTTATGTGTTTCCTAGCCCGATTTGAGTGAAATGCGTTTAAACGCTTTTCATTTTGGGTCATTTTTTATAATTTGAATTATTATTCTGAAAATACGAAGTGCGCGAATTATCTGAAATTTTGCACAAATATTAGTGGTCTAAACCTACATCAAATGGTACATTTATCTGGAAAAAATATTTTCCGCCCCATCATGTCAAAAAACCTCAGTGGAGTGAGTCCCTTTAAGGATTGTAATAAGATTTCAAATGTCATAGGGAGCAATTTTGGAAGCCTTTTAAAGATAAAACATGCTGTTTTATGTGACATAAATCAATTCAACTTAAAAGACAAAATATTCTAAGTCACATTTTAACAATTTTTGAAAAAATAAGTTACAAGGACTGTTTTATCTCCAAATGTTTATTTTTTAGGTTTTTAAGCAGGGAAATATTAAAATCCACATATCTTTAACGATATTGAGATGTTCTCCCGACGCCACGGTTAGTAGTTTTTAAATTTTCAAAATCAGACAATAAATAAAAAAGTTATGCAATACTAAATATGTTCATGCTTTTTCCTCAAAATCGACAAAATTGCATTTATAGAACAAAACTTTTTTCAAGCGACGTTATTGCAATTACTTTCAGATGCGAAAAAATAGGAAGTTACTATATATACATATTTCTCACCAGCATAAGTTTTATATTGTGATATACATTACTGTCAGATCTAATATACTCACTCCATACAATTTGGCAGAGACCTCCTGTATAAATGAGGCATGTAGTCTCTAATACTATTGATAGCCTTGATCTACTTAAGACCGTAACATATGTTCAAATGTTAATTTAAAGCAGCACGCCTAAAGATACTCATGATTTTTTTATGACACTTTGAAAGTTTTGAGGATATTAACATTATAATGAAATAAACAAATGAGAGGTTCACCCTCCTGATGTGTCATGATAAAGATAAGTCATGGCACAAACTCTGTTAGTAACGGATAGAATATTAGTAATAAAGATTTTTGACGATTATATGGCTCTATATTAACGGTAATTTGCATATCGCGGCTCGGGTTATATTGCAAACACTCGTTTATATACGACTATATTATCTGTCAAGAATCTTTAAAATAAATTTATAATACAGCAAAACTCCTTTTATTAAAAAAAAAATTCATAATTCGACAGCAGCCGTTTATATGGTTATACAAACGAGCAACATTATAAACATGTTGATAAATATTATAAAATATAAACTTGCCAGACTAATTGATTAATAATTACAAACAAATTATTTTTAAGCTTAATATGAGGAAGCACCATAATGATTTCTACCTGTTGCACCCATTTTCAGATCAGAAGATCAAAAGTAAAGGTCAATGGTAGCTGTAATAGAACAAACATAAAATTGATCATTAAATCAAAGTGCATGGACATGCATCATCATTGTGTATTTAATTCTATGCATTTTGATGAGTTCTATCGGCCCACCTTATTTATATTATAGGTCAAGGTCACTGTGGCAATGTGTAGATTACTATCCGGCACTGAGAAACATGGAGCGCGCTGCTCCTTGGACAGTTTAACCTTTTACTGCATGAGCATATTATGAGAAATAGCTATTTTCATTGAAAAGCCTTCTGTTACAACAAGCTCAACCTGCTATGAAACTATAAAAAATGCTTCAATACTGTTCAAACTTGGCACAAGTATTGACTGGACCATCAAAATCGCCAACAATCACTATTTTGAGTGGGGTTTTTTTCAAAACTGATTTCAAAGTGCTCAATGGATTGAGATAGAGTCGTTGCTTACACGTTACGTCCAGACCGACAGTTAGGCATTTTTAGCTTCCCACCAGTCCAAAATCTTCTTAACTATGAAGGGGGAGGGGGCTGCTGACCCCCTTCAAACACCCCAAGCAGAAGTTGGCATATCCCCCTCTGGCACCTCATTAATGTACTGTTTTATAGGGGACGACACCGAAAATGTGATCACTTTTCTAAAACATTTCTCAAAACGGAAACAGTTGGAGCCAAAATGGGGCATTTTTCACTGTTTGAGGGAAAAGTCGTTAAAACTCGTCTAAATGAGGCTCAAAAGCCTAAAGACACAAAATTTAAATTCTAAGTAGCTTGTGAAAGAATTGAAATGGAAACATTTGCAAATGGTAATAGAGAAAGAAATCATAATTGAATCGAATATCATTTTTGTGCGATTGTGAGCTCAAATGCGTGAAAAGCTTTCCCCAGATCACTGATTATTCTGGAAGTTATTTGTCCAGAACTAAATCAAATGATACTCAAATATCTGAAAAATATATTTCCAGTCCCGTCATGCCCATATCAAAAATCTTATTTAGCTTTTGCATAGCAACATGCATTAGGAGTCAAAGATTTTCGTCGTTGCTGAGAGTTGTTATATGGTTTATGCTAAACAGCTCAATACGGGGACGAACTGCAGTGGTTATCGCATAATTTAGTCTTCTGAAAATTGTTATTTTACTGCGACGTGTATAGCTTTAATCTATGTCGTTTAAGAGACGGTACTGAAGTGTTGGTCTGATACAGGCTTATGGTATTTTGTCATCGAACATCAAAAATACATGTTATAATAGATCTATATTAAACACATAATAACAGTTGTCGTGGCCGAGTGGTTAAGGCGATGGACTAGAAATCCATTGGGATCTTCCCGCGCAGGTTCGAATCCTGCCGACAACGAAAATATTTTAGATTTTAAGGCATTTAAATATTGTAGCTAACAAAACGATTTTAGGCATTTAAATATTGTAGCTAACGAAATCAAAATATAAAGTTGAAACATAAGTTTTTATGTAAAATTCAAAAATGTTATGAAACAAACCATCTATTAAATAAGGTTAGTAAACAGTTGTCATTATTACAAATATGGTACTGTTGAAGTGTATTTATTTCGGAACCGTTGTTAACATAACATGGTCAGTATGTATAGGTGTATGGGTAGTATTGTAATACTTATTGGGCATACTATTTGCAGTGAGACATTGTAGTGTAGTGGTAGCGCGCTGGTCTATCAACTATACTTATGCTGGTTCAAATCCCAGCAATTTCATTTTTTTAATAATATATTTTTCAATGCACGGGTACCTCTCAAATGTGTGTCATGCATATAAATAACACGATAAACAAACTTGCATTCGACATTTTACGGAAACCATTACTTTTTCTCGAAAAGACGAAACTAATAAGATTTTATATTAAGTAAAAGTTATTATAAGAATAAATCAGTTCAGCCAAATACAAGATAATGAAATCTCATGTTGAATACAATCCAAATGAGCTAAGTGCTACAAGTGACCTAATGGTTTACAACGAAAATTATCTATTTATTGCGAGCATGCGAGTCCTGAGCTATTTGGTTGAAGTGTATGTTATGGCGCTGTTTGAAGGACGCCATCACACTTTTTGTACTTGATCCTGTTAGAAACTTGTACTTGCAAATAGTGTTATAAGCTTCATTGTCTATTACCATGATAGTGTTTGCTGGAATATACTGGATAAGCTTTTGATTAAGCCACTTAATGAAAACCTCGCATTCATTTATCTGTGGTAATTACCTGTTGAGGTATTCTCTTGGCATTGGAGACGAACACGCCAGAACCAGCGCAATTAGGAGTGCCACAGAAGTTGAAGACATAGTTTGAATTGTTGCATTGAATTGAATTGTAACATATCATAAATGCTATAGCATTCTCGCGAATAAAACATGGAAAATATATCAGTCTAGATAATGTTCAATTACCTGTTTTTCTGGTAATGCGTTTTCGTATATGGTTTTTTCCTGCCACCCTTTGCACATTTAATTTTAAGATTTCCCATTCTCGATCATATTTGAATCGACAGTAAGTATGTGTTGGCGCAAAAAAGTATAAAAACCATCTTCAAACGTATGTTAATACTTTATTTCCCACTGACCTTCACATTTGTTCATATATCTATTGATAAAAACATAGTATATTTTATAGAAGAGTAGTGTTTCTTGCTCAACAGTATTATCTACACAAGAGTTGTCGTGGCCGAGTGGTTAAGGCGATGGACTAGAAATCCATTGGGATCTTCCCGCGCAGGTTCGAATCCTGCCGACAACGAAAATATTTGACATTTCGATGCGAAATGTAATAAAAATGATAAACAAACATAGTTCATTTTGTGTTTCTTGTTATATGTTTTATTTTTTGGTTGTTTCAACTTTCTAATTAAAAGGGCAATTCTCTTCTTTGACACACCGGGATTGTTTTCTTTTTTTTAAAGACTAATTTTCTAGTTATTGGGGATAATTCAAGTTCATGGATTATTCTCTTGTTTAGGATTTATTTTCTTGGTTATTTTCTTCTCTAAAGCCTTATTTTGCATCTAAAGAGTTACTCTCTTTTTTACGGATATATTTTTTCTATTAACGGCGGTTTTCTCTTATTTTAAGGATTTATTTTTCACTTTTCTATCAAAAGGGGCTAAGGGATTTACTTCTTTTTCTCTCTCTTGTCATTCAGATATAAATATATGCTAAAAAACTGACATGTATATAGAAAGCGGTTTCGATTTCTTCGGGGTTTATAAAATCGTGGGAGAAGATTAACAATAAGAAGTTGATAAACGCGTGCAACTGGTATGTGTATAAACCTGCACGAGAGCCGTTACACGTGCAACTATTCGAACAACTAGGTATTTTTTCTTTCTGCTGAATGTACATGGCACACACATATTGCATTCATAACAGATAAAGCTTGAAAAAGGGTTAATATAATGCGTAAACTGAAATTCTCTCTGGATCGTACATCTTTGAAAATTATTAACATGATACTTTGGAATATGGTGATGTAATTTGGTGCAATTGTAACCAATGTGAACTCAAACTACTTGGTAGGATACACAGTGAATGTACACACATTGCAGCTGTTACAACTAAGCTTATCTCCCTAGAAACTCTACAGAAAAAAATCATTGGGAGTCATTATTCGAAAGAAGATATAGACACAAACTGTTTTACAAAATGCAGTCAAATAAAACACATCAATAGCTCTAATTATTTACACCAAATCCAGATCAATCACGATACAGCTTACAAAACGCTGAAAGTATCAGGACAATTGCGTCAAGGACTACACTATACTATTATTCTTTCTTGCCATCATTTATTTGTGATTGGAACTGTTTACCAGTAATAATACGGAACAGGTCAACACTTTCTTCATTTAGAACTTTCTTAAACAAGAACATGAAAATGATACCAAAATACTTTTATATAGGTAGACGTAAAATGCAGGTCCTTCACACAAGGCTTCAAACGAACTGCAGTCATGTAATCAGATCACCACCTCTTTATGAAAAACATTGCTCTTACCCCTATATGTCATTGTGGGCAAATTGAAACTACCCATCATTTCATTTCCGAGTGTTGTGCATATGATGCCTTCCGCAGAACACTTCAATATAAACCTGAATATACTTCTGTATGGTGACCCATCTCTTACATACTAGGACAATGCTAATATATTAACACATGTACAAACTTGTATAGAACAAACGAAAAGATTTACATTTATTTAGGACGCATTCCTAATGAGACTACAATCCTCTCTTTTCCTCTTTCTTCCCTCTGTTCTCTCTATTTTCCACTATTTCGTTTTCTTCTTTTACATATTATCTTGTATTTTATATATCTATACGTGAAAACTGTTAAACGTTTTATATAATACGTATTCCTTTGTCTAGTACATTCTAAATATTAATTTATTTCAGACAAACCATATAGTTCGCCAAAGGAGAAGAATTCTATGAAGTTCAACTTTCGTTCTCATACTTTTCCATTATGTAAAATAGTTTGTTTGTTGTTTACTTGTATGAACTTTGTATATACTGTTGGGAATATATAGAGGATATTCAAGTTTTTTCTATAAATACATGATGTATTTCCATCGAGTGGTATGAAAATAAATATTTCATGAGTGGCGGTAGCCACGAGTGAAATATGGTAATTTTCATGCCACAAGATGAAAATAAATCATGTATTTATAGAAAAAACTTGAATTTTCTGTTTATTATATACATTTTTCTCTTTCTGGACATTAAAATTTGAAAGACTTTACCTTAAATTTTGAGTACTGGCAGAATTTAAAAGAAAGTAGTCCGGCAAGACACCAGTGAAAATACGGAAAATATGTTTCACTGCAGTGAAAAATAAATTTTTAGAGTGAAAATACGGAAAATGAAAATACGCATTTTATTTCATCAATATTTCTCAATATTTCATTTAAAAGTATATAGTAAAAATGTTTAAACCAACTTTTAGAACGTTTCCTTCATTTTCCGGATAACGATGGTTATTGGTAATCTGCGAAGTGGTCCGAATTTTACTCAACACAAAAAATAAACTGTTTTTTTTTAAAAGCACAAATTATAAAATAAATCAGCATTTATAAGTTTATTATTTATAACAAGCATATTATATATCTATTTTTCATGCCTGTAGAATTTAAAATAAAAGTATATAGAAAATAATATCAACAATATCAAGTTGTCTTAAAACAAAGAGTTTAAGACCCCTTCAAATTCTTCTAATAAACCGAGTTATGGTGAAAACTTCTGAATTTTGAGAAGTATGACCTTAAATGTCAGTGTCATTTAGTGGTCATCATGTAGGTAAGCTGTGTTCAAATATAAAACATAGAATTTATAGTTTATGACCGATGAAAATTAAGACACAGTGAAACAAACAAACTGTTAGACAGACAAGGCGAAAATAGTATAAATAAATTTAAATAATATTTGCAACGTCTTGTCGATCGAGAAATATAATATATAGACATGATAAAATGTTATAACATTTTTATAATGACATGATATACCATGGTGTGTTGTTATAAAATGATGAAATGACATGGTGTAATGAGATGATATAATGACATGGTGTAATATGACGTAATGACATGATATAATGACATGGTGTAATGAGATGATGTAATAACAATACGTAATGTCATGTTGCAGTGACATAATATAATGTCATGTTGTAATCACATGGCGTAATGACATGTTGCAGTGAGATAATACAGCGGCATAATGACATGCTATATAATGGCAGTAAAAAACGACAAGATATAGCGATAGGATGTAATGACATGTTGTAATAATATGATGCAATGGAATTATATAATGATATAATGAAATGATACAATGACATGAATAATGACAACAAACTTATAATATTGTGTTTAAATCACATTTATCAATTCTTCTGGAATGTTAATGTTGAAATCTTATTTTGTCTCTCCTTACAAATCACCGGTCTAAAATATACCAACCTCACAGGAAAAAATATATGCACATGTTGAGATCATTCGTTCAATCCAGACAACTCTTGATATGTTATTTTGCCCCTAGCTAAAGCATTGGTCTCCCTTAGTTAAAAAAAGATTGACCCTTTAGCCAAGTCCTTACATATTACTCGCACCAAACAATAGGTAATGCTTCAAAATACTTTTTTTTTAAATCTACCATTTAAATATTATGCATATTTAAAATTGACGGAATGGTTAACAAAAGGCACTAATTTCCCTGATTTAAAATCCTTCCGACAATGGACTTGTAACAGTCCAACAATAGTTTTTGGGATTTCATAACGACAATTATCCACAAACGTCAGAATACACAAATGTGTAGACTAGTTTGCCCCTATACCTGTAGCAATGAGCGATGTTGCCATGCACTAATCTTCTAATGCTCTCTCACATACTATAAATAAGCTGCTATCCAGTAACAACCTCCTTTTTATGATTTTGTTTGCCATTTATGTTTATAAATCTGTAGTTTTTTCATTATTCGCAGAATTTTGAGCATTGTCTACGGTCTGTACAGAATGTTCAAATTCAGAGTCCCGAAAGGAACCATTTATGAACGCCATTTGTCGTTTCTGGCTCTCTCGCGTATGAACTTCAGTCTGAGATTCATCCGGGGGTTTATATAAACAATACGCCAGAGTAAAGAAGAGAATTGAAAGACCCTTTGCTGCCATTGCAATAAGAAAGTAGTTCCGGCTAACAACGTCATTGTCATAGATCCAGCATGAGGATGGTTCCCCGCATTCATCTTGCCATACAAGACAAGCTGTGTCAGTAACCGCACCAAATATAACTGGACCAGGAACTGTTCCTGAAAATAATAATCGAAAAACTCATATCAATGCTTTAGAAACGAGTATTTTATATCGAGGATTTGATTTTATAATGCTGTTATTGAGCGACAACATTCACTTTAACTTAGAAACAGGAATATGAGAGAGTATTTTAGAAAAGATAAATAAATAAATAAAGACAAAACCTTACTTCTACCTACAATTTTAATGGAAATAAAACATTACCATACTGTAAGTCTGGACCATCCAGCAAAAATAAGTTTTAACACAAAATGACGGCGATATAAGTTTGTTTACTAGCAGACACCAATTAATTTTCAGGACTTTAACAACTTTATTTTCAGTAACATACGTACCTAGCAATCGAATGAAGAGCCATTTTAACCCCATACTAAATGTTCTGTGGTCCTCGTGAATACACCTAGAAAATTAAAATAAATACTTTGAGGAAGTAAATATGAATTTCATCTAAAATATATTTTCATACATTTGTACTTATCAGCCATCATATATTTAAAATTTGCTAACTTGTATATATGTCTACATGTATAAATTCAACAGAACTCTCTTATTAAAATGAATAAATAAAATCGCATTTAAAATAATCTGAGCTGAGAAGTTCACGCTCATGTTTTTCTTATGCAAATCAATCTTTATTCGCATTTTTTAAATTTTATTTTGGTGATCGGTCCACCAAGGCAGCTTTCCTGGCCTTACGCCTCAATGTCCAAGGTCTATAAGCCTCGTTCGAGTATCAGATCATCAACCCCCGAATTACACTTCCCCTATCAACTAAGCGGGAGGACTTTAAACGTGCATGTTAAGATATAAGATAAATTACCTGAGGGTGGCAGCATCACTAGGTGTAGACGGTAGGAATGTCAAGAATATGACAACAAAAAATAGCACAAGGAACAAATATAGTAGTCCACAACCGGAATCACACGTGCCGGAAGTTGCTGCCATGGTAACATTAGATAAGCACGTGCAGTTCGAGTATACCTAAGGAATAGATATTGATAATTGATTAAACATCTCTAGATCACTAATGTAAAAAATAATCGTACTAAAGAAAATAACTCGCATACAAATGCATTTCTTTTTTCATTATTTATCTATTTATTTTTGTTTGTTCGACGTAAAGCATTCTTGATTTGGACAAAATATTGGGAGTAGCTAAGACATATTCCAATTAGTCATCCATTAAAAGTATATGAAACATTTTAATTTGTTCAATTAATTATGAAACATACTGTATATGGGTCTAATATAGATTTTTTAAGTTTTTCGTCCTCAAATCTTCTTTACCTTAGATTTCCTATGTTTAAAATTGTAAAGAAATGCTAAAAGGTACGACTTACCTCATCACCGTCACTATTGGTTGTCATATTCTGGCATCCGGCATGGCAGGCCGAGAAGTACTGAACATTGTTGCTAGAGCAAACCGGATCATAGTAACGGGTAGTACATGCACAACCTTCATTGCATGACGAGATGATGTCATCCTTTTTGCCTCTAAAAAAATATCACATTATGTATATGTAAAAGAACCGCAAAGTTCATCAGAGTATATAGAATGCTAGTGTTTTATGTAAACTTAGTTGCAATGTTGAATTACTACAAAAAGGAAATCAAATGGACTTAAGCCGACTTAAAACCTACCTAAAATAACTAATTCACACATAAACAAAGAAAGTATTTATTTAATCAAATGCCTAAGACATTTATAAAAAAAAGAACGACGGTTACATGCTGTTGAGTGACCTTGACCATGTCTGAATCGACAATGACCTATGGGACAAATATATCGTCAATAAAAAGGTGCAAAGAAAAATCAAACAAAATAACAAAGGAAAGTACGTGTGTAAGTTTTGTCCGATGTTTTTAAGGAGTAGAAAAAGTATTATAACATTTATCTATTATTTAATATAGACTTGCAATCTACCCCGATTCATATGCTTCATTAACACCGGCCATTTTGACTTGGTCACATGATATCCAGAGTATATTGACGGCTAAAACGGTGAGTATACATGTGATGATTGCAAACCGGAACATTCCCCGAACTTTCAGCTTCATCCGGTTACAAATAAAACCACCAAAAAACATACCACCCGCAGCTCCTGGTACGGCCGCAGCACCTGAAATATTAACAGCAAGTAAGACCAAATGCAAAAACATATTTTTTATAATCGCGTCAAGGAAACAAAAAAAAAAACGATCCGACGGAAAGAAAATAACACTGTTCGGACGCGTGTGAGTGTAAACCCGTGTGACGTTGTTGACGTGTGGCCATTCCGTTATGCATACTTAAGATAGAAGGCACACGTATAAGGATACTCATTTGAAAGTTGTTTTTATCTCTCGTGTATTTTACTAAACCGGACCACACTTTACGCATCCGCGCTTGTGCGATAAGAGTCTAACAAAGTCCGGAGAGTCAATGCAAGCTTCAGATCTAGATATTTTTGACATTAATTTAGCTTAATTTTAGCATTTTAAAGTAGTTTTCTAAATATCAAAATAAGAACAATCGATTACAGGCTTAAATGTGGTATAATGAAGTTGTTTATATTATGAGCGTCTGGAAAATGATAATTTTCCCGAAAATTGTTCATTCAAGATTATAACCTGTATAAAAAGCCGCAGACCCAGACGAGACGCCAAACCGGTTTTGTATATATTTAGGTACGAATGTAGCAAATCCTGACGTCAATATACCCTCGGAGGCCCCAGCTAGCATGGTGAACACAAATGGTGCGTTTCTGATCAATGCACACGTGACCTTTGGGAACATTTTGATTGGTAGACGTTTATTTGTGCCGTGGCCATGAGAAGAATCAACGTCTCCCTTGTGCATCTGTGAAATACGCGATTCTCTGATTTTTTGCGCACCTACAATCAAAAAACACATTAATTTTCATTGTGTCATTATTTTATATATATAATAAGCAGACGACATCTGAAACAGAACGTACTTGTGTTAAATATGAAAACAAAAGCGTTCTGAACTGCCATTTATCATTTATTAAATACTGGTACTTCAAGTTCGTAAAATCAAAAAAGAAGAGCAAATGAAAACAAAATAAAACAAGAGCGATCAGTGATCACATGTGTTACCTCATGATGGCCAATTTCATGTTAGGACAAGTTTTGTGACAGACGGACAGACAGATGGACAGTGCACAACTAGACTTGGTACTGATAATTCCTGTAAAGTTTGGATAAAATTGCACCAGTAGTTTATGAGGAGTAGTCCGGACAAGCTTTTGTGTATCTGGCAACACACAGAAAAAAAACTCATTTTTATCAAAGGGCCATAACTCGGCCAAAAATCATTCAACCGGAAAACCCGTGCAATATGCACAAGGACTTGACCTATAGATCAATTCTGTAAAGTTTCATTGAAATTGCATTAGTGGTATAAGAGAAGTAGTCCGGACAAACTTTTAAAATAAAAATTATTAAAGGGCCATAACTTTGACAAAAGTCATTGAACCGGAAAATGCTGACAATATGCACAGTTAGATTTGGTACTGATCATTCCTGTAAAGTTTAGATGAAATTGCACCAGTAGTTTATGAGGAGTAGTTCGGACAAGCTTTTGTGTATCTGGCAACACACAGAAAAAAAACTCATTTTTATCAAAGGGCCATAACTCGGCCAAAAATCATTCAACCGGAAAACCCGTGCAATATGCACAAGGACTTGACCTATAGATCAATTCTGTAAAGTTTCATTGAAATTGCATTAGTGGTATAAGAGAAGTAGTCCGGACAAACTTTAAAAATAAAAAATATTAAAGGGCCATAACTCTGACAAAAGTCATTGAGCCGGAAAATGCTGACAATATGCACAGCTAAATTTGGTACTGATCATTCCTGTAAAGTTTAGATGAAATTGCACCAGTAGTTTATGAGGAGTAGTCCGGACAAGCTTTTGTGTATCTGGCAACACACAGAAAAAAATACCTTTTTATCAAAGGGCCATAACTCGGCCAAAAATCATTCAACCGGAAAAACCGTGCAATATGCGCAAGGACTTGACCTACAGATCAATCCTGTAAAGTTTCATTGAAATTGCATTAGTGGTATAAGAGAAGTAGTCCGGACAAACTTTAAAAATAAAAATTATTAAAGGGCCATAACTCTGACAAAAATCATTGAACCGGAAAATGCTGACAATATGCACAACTAGGCTTGATACTGATCATTTCTGTAAAGTTTGGATGAAATTGCACCAGTAGTTTATGAGGAGTAGTCCGGACAAGTTTTGTGACGGACGGACGGACAGACGGACAGACAGACAGACGACGGAGAAGTGATCCCTATATGTTGCCACTACTCCGTAGAGGCGACACAAAAAATGTTTTAATTGTTAGGACAATAAAAATATGTTGCAATTTGAAAACAGTAACAATCCGATACGATGTAACAAAAGACCTAATTGAAAATGATATAGAAAAATATCAAACTTGAAAAAAATGTCCGAATCCAAGTTGTGTTACTTATCGAGTATGTCAGGGCTCAATTCCATGACACAATATCACTATTTTGAAAAAAAAGCTTTCAATGTAAGTTAAAATGGGTACATATAACTTCATGAAATTACAAAAAGGTATATAATATCTTACTCGGCATTTCAGCACCAAACAGTGAGAAGGGAATGGTTAGTGACCAGAATATACTCATTGTAATGAAAAACCCCAGCCACCAAGCGCCTACCCAACGCGGATCATCCGTCTTCAAGTTGATCCTGAAAGGAAAAGCACGTGTAATTTGAGAAAGGAAAAAAAACCGTTATGCACGTGTGTATTTAAGTAGACTAACTGGAATTCTGACATAAGGAAAACTTCGAAAAATAATTCTACATCGACTAATATATCCAAGATAACGTTGCACCATACGTTTCAGTTTTTTTTCCAAGATAGCCATTGAAATAATATAATGAGAACGAGAGATTCGCCATGTATTTTGGGGATATTTCCAAAATGGTGATTTGTAGGAAGCACATTTCCAAGACATCAATTTGTTTTATGTTTAAGGGTTATTTCCAAAAGATCGAGAGTTTGCTATATCCTGTGAGGATGTTTCCAAAGTGATGATATGTAGGAGCACATTTTTAAGGGGGATATGTATAAATATTTCTAAGCCAGCGGGAGTTTCGCCATGTCTTATTAAGAAATTTCTAAGATAATGATTTGCAATCTATTCAAATTATTATACTTCCAAGATGTAGTGTAATTGTAGTCATTCGGCATTTACCATGATGAATATTATAAGACAGAGATTCACGTGATTGAATTCAATAACAACAACAAATATATAATAAAATTATGCATAGTTGATTGGCCCCAGTATAGAATTTTTCACAAATTTTCGCCTATGCTGAAAACTCTTGTGTAGATGGTATGTTACCTAAGCATACAGTCAAAATTAAACCAAATTATAACGTCGGTACATCATAAAAGCATACCAAGTGTAAAGCTTAGATAAAATTTCAAACTTGGACGTAATAACAATTTGAAGTGTTTCATTCAAGGTCTTCTTTCACAGGTATCAGTTACCTTTTTATATATCGCAAGACTTTTTTCTTACGCTCTGCATTGTGCAATGCGGAGATATTGCATAAATATAATATTATTAATCTAAACTTGTATGCAGGTAAAAAAAACTCATTGATATCGCGTAACATATCTAAATGGGAGAGGTGTGGGTTTGTGGTCTGCCTTTAATGCAGGGGTTCGAGGGTTCGATGACCAAGTACCAGGAACACTGTTTCCTTATATGATATAAAACACGACGCATACTCTAAAGTTGCGAGAACTTGTTTAAAAATCAAGCCTAGATGAATATATTTAAACTTTAACTTTACATGTAACATGATGACATTTTCAGATACTTCATCACCTACATCATATGATAGTAATTTAACATGCAAATACCTACATTTAGCTATTAATATCTGTAAATGTGTAAAAAAGTAAATAATAAGTTATTTATACAGCACATACATATTTCGTGGGGGAAAATGACCGCTTATGATTCATTACAAAGATAACAAAAGATGTTAGACTCGACTTTTTCGATACTGGATTAACTGAAGTGTGTAATATGTAAAACTAGAAAAAAGCTGATATTTAAGCTTTACTTGTGAAAATAATAAAGTAGTGTAAATTTGTATACACGATAATATCATTCAAGTATGTCCTATGTTGAAAGAGGAACAAATCTTGCAATATAAAAGCCAGAGTTATAGAACTTGTTAAAATGTTGTGTGTTAAATTAAGAAATATCTATCTAATATATAAGATGTTAAATGGACCACTTTCGTGATGAAAAAGATTTTGTAAAATGATAATTCTACTTGAAAAGCTTGGTCCTAAGGGGAATAAATATCAAGATATAGGTCCTAGCGTAATAAAGCTTGTCATCAATAAAATGTTTAAGGTCAAAGAACAACTAAAGGTTTGAAATTATTTGCTTTGACAATGACATTATTATGTACATGTATATAGTACAGTATAAAAACAGCAATTTTCCATTATTTTTAGTCAAAAATACAGATAATTCTTTAGCATTAATCCTAATGGACGTCAAAATGCAGTCTGACCAAGCTTTAAACTATAAACTGAAACTGTTGAATGGACATTTTAAGAC
This sequence comes from Ruditapes philippinarum, assembly GCF_026571515.1. Lineage (NCBI taxonomy): Eukaryota > Metazoa > Mollusca > Bivalvia > Venerida > Veneridae > Ruditapes > Ruditapes philippinarum. The sequence goes on along the minus strand of NW_026856946.1, from coordinate 78,028 downwards.
ACTGAAGTTGGGCAGGTTCAAAATAGGATCACCAGTATGAAGTATGAACATGGTTATATAAACTAGCTAGTAATTTGTGATGTCATAATAACAGGTAACAATACAGGTAGTTTGAAGATACAGGTAAATTCGCTTTAAAGATCTTCATCAATATATAAACTAAAATATGGACGCTGGTGTTAATGTGCTGATGTGAGGGCGGGGGGGACATCTTTTCAAGCATACTTGTAAAGTCGACCTATAAATTCATCATATAACCCAGACAGTTAATCTTTAGCCTGCTGTTAATATGGTTAAGCCTATTTCTATATATCTTCCTTTTTTTCTTCGAAAAGGCGGGGAGACAACATTTTAGCAGACGACAATTTTTAAAGCATACAAAGGGTTATAGTTCTCTCTTGTATACGATATTATGATGTCCACTTTATGTAAAAGTCCAGTACTGCTGTCTTGTTGGACTACATTCTTCTAAATTCAGCCAATACACAAATTTTAATGGAAGCCTTTTGAACCATAAGGGAAAAAAAGATCAAAGGCATATTACAAACAGAAAAGTAAAGTTATTTTCCCTGCAAATATTGGACTTGTTTTATCTCATGGGTTTTCACTTACGGCTGTGGCCACGCGTAAGATATTTATTTTCATACCACGTGATGAAAATAAATCTCGTATTTATAAAAAAAAGAAAAAACACATGAACATGCTGTGTTTATCTAATACAATTAAAATGTAATGATGCTAGTTTGTTATCACAAATTTATGTCAAGAATTGAAATTTTAAGACTGAATTCGATACATCCCGAACGCTTGAATCTTAGATAAATTACAATTTTGTTTAAATACTTAAACTTCAACCATTACAAAAAGTAGCAAATACTATAAATATGGAATCATACAATCTTAAAATTACAATATCATTATCAAAGTTACTTTCGAGATATATAAAATATGAGGGAAGATTTAATTGAAGACCTCTTACGTGCTTGCGTCCAACTTGTCAAAGTCGACATAGATGTTCAACAGTTGGCCGCCCACAATATAGCCTAATCCTGGTCCCAATGCAGCAAACCCGTAAAATATACCTGAAAATTAAAAAATATAGTTAAGAAGAATGAAAATTGAGCCGCGTCATGACAAAACCAACATAGTGGGTTTGCGACCAGCATGGATCCAGACCAGCCTGCGCATCCGCGCAGTCTGATCAGGATCCATGCTGTTCGCTATCAGTTTCTCTACTTGTAAAAGGGTTTGTAAGCTAACTGCATGGATCCTGATCAGACTGCGCGGATGCGCAGGCTGGTCTGGATCCATGCTGGTCGCAAACCCAGTATGTTGGTTTTGTCATGACGCAGCTCAAATTATTCACTGTAATAATCCCCCACTCTATACATTATTGCTTCCATACGAACAACACCCAAACCAAAGACTGATATCATCAAACATCAGCATTGATATGTTCCCAATGTAGACTTTATCAAATTGTAGAGGAGTGTTTAAATATTTGGAAACTAAGTTTTTCTCATTTTATATCTATTCCGATTCATCATACATTGAACATTCTTATATCAGAAATATTCATTACCTTAACCATATAACAAACATGTAATATCATCCTTAGTTTGACTATTTGTAAGTTTTGAAAAACAAGAGCGATCAGTAATCACATGTGTCGCCTCATGATGGCCAATTTCATGTTGGGACAAATTTTGTGACAGACGGACAGACAGACAGACGGACAGTCCACAACTAGACTTGGTACTGATCATTCCTGTAAAGTTTGGATAAAATTGCACCAGTAGTTTATGAGGAATAGTCCGGACAGGCTTTTGCGAATCTGGCAACACACAGAAAAAAATACCTTTTTATCAAAGGGCCATAACTCGGCCAAAAATCATTCAACCGAAAAACCCGTGCAATATGCGCAAGGACTTGAGCTACTAATCAATCCTGTAAAGTTTTATTGAAATTGCATTAGTGGTATAAGAGAAGTAGTTAGGACAAACTTTTAAAATAATAATTATTAAAGGGCCATAACTCTCACAAAAATCATTGAACCGGAAAATGCTGACAATATGCACAACTAGACTAGGAACTGATCATTCCTGTAAAGTTTGGATGAAATTGCACCAGTAGTTTATGAGGAGTAGTCCGGACAAGCTTTTGTGTATCTGGCAACACACAGAAAAAAAATACCTTTTTATCAAAGGGCCATAACTCGGCCAAAAATCATTCAACCGAAAAAAAACCCGTGCAATATGCGCAAGGACTTGAGCTACAGATCAATCCTGTAAAGTTTCATTGAAATTGCATTAGTAATATAAGAGAAGTAGTCCGGACAAACTTTAAAATTAAAAATTATTAAAGGGCCATAACTCTGACAAAAATCATTGAACCGGAAAAAGCTGTCAATATGCACAACTAGACTTGGTACTGATCATTCCTGTTAAGTTTGGATGAAATTGCACCAGTAGTTTATGAGGAGTAGTCCGGACAAGTTTTGTGACGGACGGACGGACAGACAGACAGACAGACGGACAGACAGACAGACAGACGACAGAGAAGTGATCCCTATATGTCGCCACTACTCCGTAGAGGCGACACAAAAAATGATATCTATAGTCACAATGTCTCAGGTTCGAGTGCGCGTCAGGCTACAGATGTTTTTTGATCATTGACATGATATGTATCTATCTTTAAATAACGTTTAAAACAGACATTAATACATAGAATAGAAAGCTTACACCTATTGCATTGCATCTACTGTTAAGGATGTTGAACACGCTTTGTAAGAGTTTTGAAGGAAGGAAGCAAGCAAGCAAGCAATGAAGGAAGCATGCAAGCAAGGAAGGACGCAAGCAATGAAGGAAGCAAGCAAGCAAGGAAGGAAGGAAACAAGCAAGCAAGAAAAGGAAGGAAGGAAAGAAAGAAAGAAAGAAAGAAAGAAAGAAAGAAAGAAAGAAAGAAAGAAAGAAAGAAAGAAAGAAAGAAGAAAGGAAGGAAGGAAGGAATGAAGGAAGGAACGAAGGAAGGAAGGAAGGAACGAAGGAAGGAAGGAACGAAGGAAGGGGAGAGGGAACGAACGTAGGGAGATACGAAGATGGGAAATAAAATAAGAAAGAAAACAAAGAAGGAAGAAAGAAAAAAAGAAAGAAAGAAAGAAAGAAAGCAAGCAAGGAAGCAAGCAAGGAAGCAATGAAGCAAGCAAGGAAGCAAGCAAGCAAGAAACAAAGGAACGATCAAAGGAAGAAACAAAGGAAGGAAGGAAGAAAGAAAGGGGAATGAGGGAACGAACGTAGGGAGAAACGAAGATGAGAAATGAAAGAAGGAAGAAAACAAAGAAAAGAAGGAAGCAAGCAAAGGACAAAAAAGGTAGAAAAGACAAAAATAAAAGAAGGAAGGAAAAGAGTAAGGACAAATATGTTCTCACAATCTCTGCCAAAACATTTCCCGTAAACATAAAAACACTAACCAAGGTATAGTGGAGATCGAACCTCACTCACGCTGTCATCAATGAGGCCCACACCCACGGTGTACATGATGCAGCCGCCAATACCGTGGAGTATCATACCAAACATGAGCACGCCAAGATAGTCACGAAGATCTGTCTTTACACATAGTGCATCCTCGGTCATGTTCGATCCTGTAAACAAAAACGTTATATAATTAAAAAATTGTGTTCACTGAACATGAATGTTATATAAAGGCATTTATACACTATTAAAGCACAAATATTAAAATTTAAAACATGCATATTTTTTACCTTTTCATTTCTTGGAAAAAAAATAATTTGGTAATATTTGATACCTTCAGGTTGTACTGTCCCTTCTTACAATAGTTCTATGATCTTGTACGACACTTTGGAAAATTAAAAACTGGAAAAAAGTTGCTACTGTTCTTGATTCATTTATAAAGCAAGCACCTGGTAAACAAGAAATCTATTAATGATTGGCACTCTCCAGCCAACCCCCAGTTTCCCATTCCAAACAGTAAAAGACATATAACAGAAACAATCTTCTATCTTAAAACGAAACAACAAGAACACAAACTGTTTATCGAAAGTTGATTTTCTTTGACTAAATCAGTGTGCCGAAAAATTAGTAAAATTAAAAACCACAAATTAAAATATGTTTACCTAAATTACATGTCTTTGTCGCACTTTCTTGGCCCCAGTCATACAGTCCTGTGGTAAAATGAGGGAGCGCCATCGTCAAAGATCCGAGCCCCATCACAAAGGTTGCCCCGGCCACCCATCGAGCTTTATACCGGCCAGACGCCATAAAACTTATAAACACACCAAATATAGCTGAAAAAAATGAAAGAAAAAGCACTTAAAGACGTTCTCCATAAAAAGCCCTAAGTTCTATGACAAACTTAAAGCAGCGCTAATTTGCATACCCTGGCATGTGAACAAAAATGTAAAATTTGAATGCAATTCCTTTTTGGGTCAAACGGGTAATAATTATACTTTCGTGACAGAAAGCAGTTATTTATTCCGTTTTTTTTTTCAAGAATAATTCCATAGAATAATGTATATTTATTTAGTTTTTATGTATATTTCATTTGAATTTTACCAGTGAGATAAAACCTATATTTTTCTATATTGTTCGCTGTTTATCACTCAATGCAGACGGCAGAAAATGTTGTGTTTATGTTCATGACAATAATATATATATTATATTTTCACGAAGTGATACTTGCTAAGAAAATAGTTTGGAAAGGTAAGGATACATGTATGTTATCTATGAAACATGAATGGAAAAACAGGCTTTTACCTGCCCCGAAGTCATACGAACTGGAAATGAGGCCCGACCTTGAACTCGGCAAATGAAATCTCCTCTCAATAGATTGTGTATTGACATTGTTTAAACCGTTGATGACAAAACCTTTCAAAATGAAAATATTTCTTAGAGTTATATTCACATATTGATTAATATAAAAAATAAAATTTACTGAATACATATTAACATTCTGATTTAATGTGTACTTGTCTTTTGTTTTTACATCGCCAATAAAGACTGGCCTTTGTCAGAAGTAAAGGTCAATGTCAGCGAGAACTTCCGCGCAGACTGAAGAGACTAATATATACAGCAGCATTTTGGTAATAAATCTCTTCACATTATCAACTGACCCTTTCAACTTCACTGGAAACTTTTCCAAGTGAACTTTTCGTATCAACACTGGACATCAATGGAATCCTTGAAATTCATTCATCTGATTGTTTTCCGGAATAAGTTGAAAAAATACTATATATAATGGATAATCCGATTTAAATAAGACTAACTAATGTTGCAACAATCGCAAAAGAAAGAAATAATCTTAAAGCCGCTCGCCTTTAAGTGAGCCAAATTTTTAAGAAAATAAATATTGAGTAAAAAGGTACTAAAATTTCAAGAAAGGTAACAAATTTCAAGATCTAAGTTGTGCGGTTTAAGACTGATTTTTCAGTATTTTATCACCATATTTCTACTGAGTTACTAACGAAGTAGGGGCTGTTTTTGCATATTATGACCACTTTTTGGTAATTTTCGTGGATTGTAAGTGCCGATTGCAATATATAAATTACTTTATTTGTTCATCTCACAATGTTTTACTTTTAAATACATTTCCAATTTTTTTATGAAAATTAACAGGACTCTGCAGGCGTGCTGCTTTAAGATGTTTTTTTTTTTTTTTTTTTTTGTTTGAAAATTTTCATGGAGCTACATGTATTAACAAGTCAAAATATATATCACTGAAGTACTCACCTTGACTAAGAGAGAACATGCACAGAAGGGCTAGCAGCAGCTTAGAATTGTTACATTTCTGAAGCACTTCCGGTTTACAACTTCCGTATCCACATCTGACGTCATATCCGTCATTTTCGGCACATGGCATATTCTCTTTGGTCGATTTCTCGTTCACTTGATATACTGTTCCATTTTTAGCGTCCATTTTAGCATTTGTGCAAAAAAAATACTTTATGCAAAACTTTTATCAAGTAAGGTATGCTGTTCTTCAAGAAAATGTGACGTCACTGAACACAGTTATGAAATAAGTTCTTATCTTGATTAATTCCCTGGTTGCGCACAAGTCTCCTTCAAAACTGGGCAGTTCTGTCTTTTAAATAGTCGGTTAACAGCTGAGCCTGAAATATAAAACAGCAATGATGATATATATAGCCTTTTATAGTTATTTTTTTCTCTTGCGGTGTAATTTTATATGGTAAGATAATATATCTTGTTTACATGGATGTTCTTTTTCTCTCCTGTTTGCCAAGCAAACACCCGTAAACACTGACAGGTACATCAAAGGGTTTGACTGGTTCAAATACGGGTTTAAATGTAAATAATTATAGGGTACGTAAAGAGTTTACGTTTAATAGAGATGTACGTTAAACCAATCGGAACCCTTCGGCAATATTTCAAATTATGATGGAAGGTACATGACGGAATTTACCGAAAAGTATCGATATGATGTGTACTATTTACAGTAACCTTTCTATATATTATATATTTCTCTTTGCATAGCTTATAATTTACTTGAAAATTAAAAAAAAACATACCCAACACAATCCGAACTGAACTGAAATGACTCTTCCATACCTTATTTGCTTTACACACACAAACGTTTATAAATATTTACATGTTTTATAATATCCGAATTATTCACATAATATAAATATTCGATATTATATTTCCGGGTTGTTAATGCATACATAATAAACACATGTATACCTTTGGTAATAAAACCTGAAAGACACTTTTGTTATTTGTCAATAAAATGATATATAAAGCTGTTTAATTCGCAAAATAGGCGCGGCTTCGGGTGAAGAAGCGAGAGAGTATGTGTTTTTTAAGAAAAAGTGTGTTTATACTCGTAATATATGGCTATTTTAAAAGTATGACACGATTCAATGTAAAATGTATAGCTCTTTATGTAGGTACACTGTACATTCATTTAAACCAGTAGGTATCAAGGTCAAACTACACTTACACTGTAAAAATATATAGTTATCTTCTCATACAATAAAAATATTATTTATGAACGAAATGCATTACACATCACGGTCGGGGTTGGCCTGTAAGCATTTTTGTTTACTTTAGGTCAGCTGTTATAATTTGTAGAAATGCAAGTGTTTACCGGAACAGATCATCCCTGTTAAATGATAAAAATAACAGTAATCATGTTAAAATAATATGAAATATCACGATTTAGATAGTAAATATTTATTATTAATCATTTTTAAACAAAAAATAAATGACTGTACGTATTACACAGTCACTGTTACAAATACACTGTATGAGTATATCTGAAATCAGGCACAATTTTAATGTCTGTTTGAAATCAGCCACTATGATTGGCAATTTCGTGGGTGTTTTATTATTATTATTATTATTATTATTATTATTATTATTATTATTATTATTATTATTGTTAGAACGTTAAAACTGCAACGTAGGAAAACGCCTTTCCATATACAAAACGCGATCTTGACAGATGTAAAGGAGGTCGCAAAAAAAGAACATAAATTAAACAAGGAACATTTCCTTAAAGGTTTTTATACCACCGTGTAGCTTTTTCCTTATAGATTTAGAACAGCCGAGCACTTTTTTCTCAAAGTGTATTAAAAAAGTTTTGTGCACATTTCCTTAAAGTTTTAAAAATTCATTTCATTTCACGATTCTCTAATATAATCGTGTGCTGGGTAAGTGCACACATGCACGAAATGAACTATTACTTTATAAATGAGAAAAAATGTGTTTTAAGTGGGAAGTCTCTACAATTAATTTAATTTAGACTTGAATATTTATCACAGATATATTTAGCTCCATGTATCTATTAATCTACACAAATTCAAAATATATTGTATGTTCTATTCTACTATACTCTATTTTCTATTCAATTCTATCCAATTCCATTTCATTTATGTCTATACTATTCTATTCTGTTCTGTTACTTTTTCAAAGCAAAAACTGGGAATATACCTTTAGCGGAAAGACAGTGTATGGTATGGGGACATACCTTTAGGGAGACATCTGTTGATAAAGGCGATAACGGATCAATAATTTCCCTTTAAGTTTCGTTTAGCGACCAGTTGATATTTTCTCACGGGTTTGTCAATTTGTTCACAAGTTCTATGGTAACATACATGTAGTTCATTCGGAACACTTTGCATTTTTTAATTATCCAGTGTTTGACGGAAATGACCGAAAGTTGCGAATAAGTAAATTCTCATTACAGTACAACCTCTGCAGATTAACGCCATTGAGAGACAGACTTTGGTTGTTGCCAAGAGGTTTTACTGTAGATAAATTTAATTTGAGGCGGCAACACTGCAGATATTGCACTGTAACTACTAAGAAAGCATTAAAAAACGTTAAAGCATAGACACAAATATGAAAATCTTATTTGCATACAGTTTGATTAGCGTTCTTTAAATTGGAACTGAAGATAATAGATCTGGCATTGTGCAACCAGCTTCAGTTGTAAAATCTCTTAATCTTTCATATTTATGATGACCTGATGAACACATTTCAAGTCTCTAGCTAATGCATTCACTGACAAATTCTTCACAATCTTTTGCTATTGTTTACCTTAAATAATATACATGTACATGTATATCAGTAACTAATTCTCATAATACGTGACTTTACTCTACCAGAAATATCATATTAACATGTTCTCAATATTTTGTTATCATGTCACACGTTCTAATATATCTGTCACATTTTGTTCAGGTGTGTATCTGGAAACTGTTTGTTTTAAAATGTATGGAGGAACGTTAACAAATTTCAGTTCGTGACAACACTTGCAAGCAAATACAAGCTACTAAATTTAATAAGTATTGTGTATTTCAAAAATAGTATGGAAGAAAAGTCGCGCCATTTATTGAGAATCAGGGTCTTTCAAATAGAAATTGAAAGACCCTGCATAAATAAAGAGGCGAGTAAACTAATATTAATTTGAAACGTCAACAAATCGTCGTGTTACTGTAAGAAACGGCTTCACAAAACAACTTTATTTGTCTGTCTGTAATAATATTCGTCTCAATGTAAAGATATCAAAGTATTCGAAATCTTTAACACAGATTGATGACACTTGTACAGCATTTTGTGCGGAAGTAGTTCAAAAGATGTCTGAAAAGATTAAAACCTATTAAGAACAGCACAACATACGGGGCAATTGGTTTACGGTGCTTCAGAATAAAGTGATAAATTGATTTATTAAATCACTAAAACCTTTTTTTAAACTTATCATGAAATATTTTAATACTTGATCAGCCTCTTGTGCGAATATTGCTACATTGTCGTCATAGTTTAAATCATATCTCTTAAGTGGAGAGAGAAAAATAACACAGATCTGAAATTTCCTTAAAGTTCAGAAATGGGTCACTTCCGGACGAAGAAAAAAGACTATCACTTTGAATTGTCCTTACAGACACACAGCTAATGCTTAAGGACGTACAGTTTAAAAGGAAAAATTAACGAATACTTAAAATGGCACTTTACTTGGTTTGTGTATCTAATAAAAACGCATTTTAATGCGTTTATTTAAGGTCGCCGCTGGAAAGCCCATATGGGCGACCGTACACTCAAGTCGGGCCATCCTAGAGCGTCCTCGAAAAATAAAAACGCATACATTATGCATGGTTATATAACCTTGACGGACGACACTTTTTTTTTGGTAAAACAGGCAAATCATTTTAAATCAGCAATATGCATGCACTATAAAAAATGTGAAAAACTCTTTAAATATAAAGGTAACCTATCTCGTGAAAGGGTACCATTCATTCTTTTTATTTGACGCGAAAATCGTCACTTTTATCATTCAAAATATCTCTTACAGATTTACAGAAATAATTTTATTGTGACTGTGTATGTAAAAATTAAATACCTTATACAATAGATATATCCTTCGGTATGAAAACATTGTATATATATTAACAAGTTAATCTACTAGAAAAATATATAATCGTAATTGTTGGATTTAAGAAAGTACTTGTAACTCGTACGTCTGTACGTATACGTGCATATATAAAACTTACTTACCTGAATAAAGCAAATTAAACAAAGTTTATCTAAATATGTAAATTTCTCATTCACAATATTACAAACTACATATTCATTCTAACGTAAACAATTTTTCTTGTCTTGACATTTCGTTACGAAATGGCCCTACGGCATATGAATCAAAACCAAATTTTTCATGCGTAAACATTTTTCTCACGAAGTTCAGAAATGCAACACTGAACAGTTTAATAATTTAATGATTTTAGGCCACAGCAATTAAAATAAACATGTAAGTATTTCAAATTTATCTTACATGTATTTTTCAAAGTTTTCATTTAGTATAAATAACAACATTGTATGACAGGAGATTTAGTTTAGTTGTTTAAGAAAATAAATGGATGGAGCAATTTCACTCGAAAATGCGTATTCTGTATGTAACTGGACATAAAACGCTGCACTTAATTGGCTGGCCTTAAATTGACAAAGCGGTGATGTATATTGGTAAAATTGTATGTTCTATAATGTAAAAATAATTTTATTATGTTTTTTATGGCAATGCAGAACAAATAACGCTTTTATCAATTTGATATTAAACGCGACTTTTAACAAGTTTCTTGTCTGCACTGAATTAAAATAGAGAAATATACAGTTTGATCAACTTAAAATGTGAAAATCGGTTAAACAAAAGAAATATTGAAGCATGTGTTAGAGGTTAAAGTGTGTATGAAATTGGGTCGTTCACCTTCAAGATTTTATGTGTTTTATTTACATACACGAGATCTAGAACAGAACAGAATAGAACTCTTGTTTTACGTTCTATATTACAGATGCTCTAGTCAGGGTGTTTCAAGATCATGCTCTGGTATCTGTGTATATGCAAACTGGACTAATCAATAAACGAAAATAAAAATAAATTAAACAAACCTGCTATAAATCCACAACTTTCACTCAGCTTGTTGGATATTCTCACGATCAAGAAATTATCACAAGTCATTTATCAATGAAACATCAAATATTTGAATGTAACATGTATATTATATCATAAATAGTTCAAATATCACAGCCTTTCATAGGAAAGCAGAATGATATACATGTTATATCCATCTGCTGTAGGTTATATTTCTATAAACACTCTTCAGATATCATATTTTGTATTATATATTAACAGTTTTCGTGTTCAATCAAGCATGGACAAACGTCACGCATGTATTCGTAAGGTTAACCTCATTTCTTTTTTTATCCAATTATAAATTGTAAAAACAAAATAACACACGACTTACGTTAAATGGAATAGTAATCGTCTTAAATTAATCTCAATTTTACGTTAAACGGCTGTTCACCTTTACAGTTCGCGCTTCAGTATAATTTATTTCAACAGTGAATGAAAATACTGTGTAAAGATAGAGCAAACTCAGCTGACTGACGTATTATCGACAATAATCACACTTAAAGACCAACCAAGACCTTTTCACTAGTATCAAGCTAAAAAGCGCTGAAAAGGATACAGCGAACTGTTCTTTGGTACATTTGTATTCTTTTAAAGACCAACCAGGAACCCTTTTGAAAAATGTACCTTTTCTTGGAAAAAGTATTGCAACAGCATTAAACATTAGTGTTTCTTATGTTCCTGACATTGTAGATTGTAGACCACCATAACAAAATATATCTCAAGCGTTTATCTATACACGTGCACGAAGCATAAAAAACTGAAAGAAAAGTCAAATCAAAGAATGAAAAATTATACAGCTGACAAGCTATGGAATCTAGTTCCAGAAAACTTCAGGAAACCAAAGTCTGTTGCATGTTTGCTCTATATTAATCCTTCACGTGTAATTAAATAAATGCCGGTTTTTATGCAAGTTTCTAATATGCAAGCCTCTGGGCGTCACTGCAATGATGACCCCAGTGATTTCATTATCAAAACTTAAAGCAGCACGCCTCCAGATTAATTATTTTCATGAAAATTTTGAAAATGAAATTTAATGTATATTATAGTAACCAAAAGGAATCATTTTACACATTTTTAATGGCACTTACAACCCACGTTTATTACAAAAAGAGGTCAAAATATGCAAAAAAAAAAATACCCTTACTGCGTTAGTAACGCAGTAGACATTTAGTTACATTTAATGAAAAATACACCCTTAATCGCTCATAACATGTAAATTATTACTTGAGTCTTTCTACTTTGCCAAAAATCTTAGTATATTTTTCACAAGTTTGATTTATTGAAATATTTTCGCTCATCTGGATTCAAGAAGCTTTAACTGTATGCGCGACGGAACCGGTTTCGAATTACCAAGTTAAACGTATACTTTATGTCTAAGTTGGGCGCTGTGGAGGGGGTGGGAGGGTTACAAGGGGCGTGAATGGCTGGAAAGACTTGATTTCTGCAATTGCAATTTAAACGGCTATCTTAAAATTTTTAACTGTGACTTTTTGTCCGTACCGGGAAAACACATAACCTACTCAGATTTTTGCCAGCATGCCTCCCGATTTTTTAAAGAGTAAAAATGTAGCCAAGTGAACACATAAGGTGACTTTTACCTAGCGTAAGCTATTTTCCACAGAAATAACATACAACATGTCAACATTTTCTCGCACTCCGTAAATATCGACGTATAGCATTTTTTATTTTACACAACACATAGTTCAAGAAAATCAAACTCACGAGGGAGGAACTGTTACGCGAAGGATGGAGTTCTTATGATAACTTGTTCAGGAGTTCTTGTGATAAATGTCACGGAGTTCGTCGAAAAACACATGTATATACTACAAAAACGCTCGTCAAAAATGATTATTTTAATCTTTCAAAAATGTGTTTCAAGTGCTAAATTAAACTTTAATGATTAAGCTTGTCTAACATCTTGTATTATGTGTCAAAAACTAATTCATAGGCCATTTTTCATCGCCTCTCGCTTAAAATCTGATAGTTTTGAGTAAAATTTCCATATTATTTGCCATTTCACAAGTTTATTTCTGGTCTTCATCCTTGCCATACATAATTACGTAATTAAAATGCAAAATTGCAAACATAAAGCACCGGCTAACAGATATATACCCGATTTTTAAAATGTTCCGGAGTTCTTGTGATAACTCTGACGATGTCACAAAAATCTTATGATATCTTATTGCCAGTGTTTTTTTGCGCTAAATCACGGCACGTTTTAGCGTTTTTTATTTTTCAATGAGGTTGTAAATTATTATGAAATGTATAGTACGCTCATGCTTTGCACAAACATGGGGATAAATAATGTTGGTTTTGAGTGTATTTTAGTTCAAGAGACATTATTTCTTACCCCCGTTTCTTTTTATACACAGATTTTGTAGTCAGGAAAAATGATTTATGTTGAGGATTGACTTCCGTGATAAAATGCGTTTTGACATACTCAAAAATGTTATTTTCATGTATATTTTTCTGTCGATGTTTGATGAGTATTGCCCTACGTAATCTTAGTGGAGGAAACTCTGCTACTTTTTGTTGTAATTGATAGTCAAACTTGTGGGACGTGCAAATTTGTCGAGAGCCAAGTTGAGTTTTTATCATGTATCGTACTTTTTTTGAGACAGGTGTGGAAATTATCCTGGTTATATACTTGTTTATTATGGTATAAAATGATACAAATTACTTAGACCTTAGGTAAGGGAAGCATACCTTTATATTGTCTGCTTACTAAAACATGTGAAACTGAGAACAACGTGTACATTTTGAGCCACTTTTGTTTTGCGGTTAAAGCCATGATACTGCTAAATATCAGTGGCCGCTGATTCAAATTTTTCTGTAGATGACAGCCTATCACCTGTTTTTCCTTTGCAGACACTTAAGACCAACGTTCTATCCACATTTTTGTGCAAAGGATGTTCGTACTGCATTTTATAACGATTATTCAATCTCATTGAATAGTAAAAAACACTAAAACGTGCCGTGATTTAGCGAAAGAAACACACTAGCAATAACAAAAATTATCATAAGAAATCTGTGACATCTTCAGAGTTATCACAAGAACTGCAGAACATTTGAAAAATCGGGTATAAATCTGTTAGTTGCAATTTTGCATTTTAATTACGTAATTATGTATGGCAAGAATGAAGACGGTCCATACTTGTGAATTGGAAAGTTTACTCATTTGACACATTATACAATATGTAAGACAATTGAGCTTAATCATTAAAGTTTAATTTAGCACCTAAAACTCATTTTTGTAAGATGAAAATAACCATTTTGACGAGTGTTTTTGTAGTATATACAGATGTTTTCCGACGAACTCCGTGACAGTTATCAAAAGGTTATCACAAGAACTCCTGAACAAGTTATCACAAGAACTCCATCCTTCGTGTAACAGTTCCTCCCCCCGTGAAACTGGAGGAAAATGAACTGACGCTTTAAGGAAAGTAAAAAGATATACTAATGATTTACATGATATATGCGATTAATGTCTGATTTTGCAGTATTTATTGACATATTTCTTCAATGGCTTCGAAATTTCATTTAAATTCATTATGGTTATTGCTAGTGATATTTCTGGGATAATTATACACAGCAATTCAACATACATAGACATGTACCTGTATTTGCATTTTAGTGTAGAAAACAAGTTTATTTCATACTCTCTTTTTTGCATATTCTGGTCACCTTATGTAACAGTGAAAATAGTATTTTAAACGACATTATAGTGACCTTGTCATGAACGAAAGAAACATTTTTTTGTGGCCTCAAGCTTCAGTTGACATTCACCAGTAACTGTACAGGGATTTAACCTTAATATATTTGAGCCGCGTCACGACAAAACCAACATAATAGGTTTGCGACCAGCATGGATCCAGACCAGCCTGCGCATCCGTGCAGTCTGACCAGGATCCATGCTGTTCGCTATCAGTTTCTCTACTTGTTATGGAGTTGGTAAGCGAACAGCATGGATCCTGATCAGACTGCACGGATGCGCAGGCTGGTCTGGATCCATGCTGGTCGCAAACCCATTATGTTGGTTTTGTCGTGACGCGGCTCATTTATGACTTATTTTATGCCAGTATTAAAACATGTTGTGAAAAGGGATATTTTTTTACTATTTACTACGACTACTCCACGTTCAATCAGCGTTTCATTCAACCTCCTCTACAGCCATAAATAAAGCCCGAAAAGTGTCCGGTATTACAGAAATACGTTAAGTACCGTAAAATATCACCTGATCTTAAAAGGTGTGTTGCTAAATAGTCGTTTTATAGTGTTTGTCTGGAGCATTAAAACAGCTATAAAACAATGATAAAATGTATATGTGAAAATATAGAAATATAATATACTCCCTTGTTGATTTATCAAAATTATATCCGTTAAAAACCGGTATCAATATATCAGTCATAACAGATTTTTTAACAATTTCCCATTAACTGCACTTGTTCTGCTTAACGTATTCCGTACAATGATTGTAATAAACATCTTGATATTTATGAGTGCCTGTTAAAAGAAATTTGTATATAAAAGGGTACACGAGACAACAATTAAGAGTTTATTAAACTAAAATTGCCATAAAATTGGCTTTAAAAACCAAAACCAATATGTTGTATAGTTTGACCTTAGCTCTGAAGGTCAAATCTTATATTGCACGGTTTCTGTGACAGTATCTTGAAGATCATGGTGACCTTGACCTAAATGTAACCTGGGAAAACATAATTAAAAGATGTAACTATGGCCTTGACCTTGGAAATACTGATTCGAAAACTGTACCATTCCTGTCCATAACATTGAGGTAAATATTCTACATTGTTTGAACATTTAAGGTGCAACTGTTTCCTAAGCCATTAACATAGTATTCTACATGAAGGTCAATGACCTACTGTGTCCGATATTTTATAAAAACTATCGGCTTGTAGCAATTATCAAAATAAGTCAATTTATATGACCAGATAATATGCTTCAGTTACTGGTTATTTCAAGGAAACAAAGTTCATGTTTTCTTCACAATATAACCTTTTAATAAATGACATTCTTAAAAAGTTAATTTAAGCCTTGCAGTTAATCTATATATATGGTGAATGTCAATGTATGAAGACAATTTCTTTCTCAGCTAAATGAAGTATAATTTTGTATCATAAAGTTATTTCAATTGTTATACATCTGTGTATGAACGCTTGTTTGCAATATAACCCTCGCCTAATAGCTGATATATATATCAGCTTACAATAGTGACACTGAGGCATATAATCCGCCAGACAACTTTATAACTAAAAATATATACTCAGGTGTACAGTTTAAAACAGGACGTTTAACGGTTTTTAATCATAACCAATAGCACGGACTTCAATTACAGTCTGTGCTTATAGCTATCTGCTAGAGAAAATGTGATTGTAATATTCAATATATAAAGCATCAAACAAAATGATATACAAAAATAAATATTTAATTTCATAAAATAAAACATTAAAAAAGACATAGAGTACAATTAAAGAATATTCATAACAAATCGTAAAAATAGTCCAGGCCTTGCCCGATTTCCCATATAAATATTCCTATGCCAAGTTCTGATGCTAACTTTATTCTGTCATGGATTGAGTGCAGTGTTGGATAAAATACGGCATGTTTTGTCTTCCCAGCCCTGAAATATAATAACATAAAATTAATAGTATAAAACTTACCCCTTTGAATACATTAGTAGTAGTAAAACCTTACTCAGTCCAGGACAGACCTGGCCTAACACCATTGCAAATACAATAGTTGCTGATGAAAGTATATCTATCACACAAATACTGGTCAAGTTATAATAGCATTTAAGCAATCTTTTGTTTATTCTCTAACCATCTCTACACAATAAGCTATTTAATTTTTAACATTTAGGTATCGGAATCCCTCCTATCAACCACGGATTTATATAAATCCGTGTATCAACAATGGACATTTCCAACTTCCAAGCAGGACAAGTTCATTAGTGTAAGATTTAATTTTGTTTAATGCTTAGGAAATAGATATCAATTCTGAGTGCATTGTTGTAGAATAATGCACGGTTTGAGTTCAAATGCGTAGTAATATAATCACGAAGGTCGATAGGCCTGAGTGATTAATTACAAAGCATTTGAACGAAAAACGTGCATTATTATACAATAATGCACGAAGAATTAATATCTATTTCCATTCTAACACGTCAAGAATAAATATAATTATTATTTTTAAGGTGGACTTTATGTTTGGTGGATAGATTTGTTTTCGCCTAGGGTTTTTTAACAGAAACGTTCTTTAAAGGCTGTTCCAGTAGGTTGAAAAATATGTCGTTAAATCTACCGTGTGTAGAAACATTTTGAGAATAACGAATTTTGAAAACGTTGATACAACTTTGATTCATTATTTTATTTCACTCTATAATTTTTCAAGCGAAATACAAATAATTAAAAGTGAAAAAAATGTAAAACTTAACTCGTTTGCGACATTAAAATAGCGTACTTGATTTGATTGTTTTGCACGTGCTGTTTGGCGCTACATTGTGACGTCACGTAAACAACACTTTAAACGTCTGTACAGCGTTAACGACTGAATTAAAGATATTGGTGTTCGGATTCATTTTCTTAGTTAGACCATTTTCTTTCATTCTAGATAGTTTTCACAACAAAATTCGGCAAAAAATTGTTTTTATTTATAAGATTTTTCAAACAAAATGGCGCCCTCAATGTGAAAATACACAGGGAGATAATAAGAACGGCGAGTGCATTGTTGTAGAATAATGCACGCTTCGGGCCTTCTTTGTTTACATAGAAAAAATCCGATAGTGTTAGAATGTCAATTTTAGTTTAATTTTTTTGGAGATTTTTTATGCAGGTAGTTTTAAAACAAATGATTTTAAAAACAATATAAATAAATAATGTGATTGGAAAATAAAGGTGGAAATGAAGTCATTCTAAAACAGACAGAATTATATTTTTGGTTTGGGTCTTATGTTGCACCAACAATGTGGAAGTTCATATGACAAGTTTCCAGCTTTACAGTACTAGTGGAGGAAGACAAGAACAGGCACCTAAGTAAAACCATCGGCACTCAGTAAGCTAGCTGGATAGCATGACAGAATACAAGCAAGCAAGGTTAAAAAAAGCAACAAGAGACAGCCACATACGCTAACACAATCCTGTATAACAAGAGTTTTATTGTACATCAGACAAAACAGACAATAATATATTTTTTACAAACACTTTATGCTGATTAAATCATCATCTCTGAAATCAATTTATCCCTGTGTATTTTGTTTTGTTTTTTCTTGTTACAGAACAAAAATTAAATTGAAGCTTACGTATACTGGAAATAATGTTCTGCAATATTTTCATCCCATGCTATCTTTGGTTTATATTTCTGTAATAATTCTATAAATCTGCAAACAAATTAATGCACATGATATTATAACAATAATGACAATTCATAATATACAATAGAAAGTTGCCAACCAAAATACAGGGTCTTTCAAATAGAATAGCATGCAAGTGTTCAAGAAAATGGCAAGAATTAAATATAAGAGCAAAAATGAAAATTCTAACGATATGATGTTCTTTAAAAATCTTTAAACTTGTGAAAAAAGAATACAATATTTTGAAAATAATGTTTTTAAAGCCATATCTGTTGAAAAATATAGATTGCTTGTTCAGAATATTTGCCAATAAATGCCGCCATTTTGAAAATGCACCAAATTAAACATCAAATATTAGAAAATAACATCCTGAAATATATTAAAAATTTTACATGATACGATTGAATCACATTTTTTCTCTGTAAAATCAATTTCTATTTTGGAATTGAATAATGCATTTGAAAGACCTTGCAAAATATTTGTATTTTGCAGAAGGCCAAAATTTTGCAAAATCAAAATTTCAGAATAATTATGATGCTAAATATTTGTCAATTTTTACTTGTCTTTCTGTACGTGAAATAGAGAACATTTATTTTTGCAATGTTAAATTTGAGAAATTTAATCCCTTGATATGTCCTTGGGTATTTTAAGGCCCAGATTTGTTGAACCAGGAAGTTTGGTAATTTGCTAATATACTTGGCACAATTTCAATAACTTACACTCTTATAAAAAAATAGTTAACCTGACATTTTGCAAATAATAGTAATCAATAAAATATAAAATTGTTAATATTGACTTTATCATTTCCTTTGAGCACTGTTCTGAAATGAAACACATACTTTCTTACATTATATTCTCTTTCACTCTTACATACATTAGCTGTCAATCCTTCATTCTCAATTTCTCATTGTGGGGAGTAATACACAACACATTTATTGTTCTTGTATAAGTTTGAATGATCAATAAAAAGTAAACTTACACATAAAACCTTAGTCTTTCAAAATGGCGAACTAAGAATAACTACATGTGTTTTGTATCTTAACTATACATCTGAATACATTTTACCAAAGTTCACTTTAAATTTTATAAGTTTGACAACAGGTTTAATATTCAATAACCTGCCAAAACCAAAATTTATAAGCCTTTGACCAGACCCAGTTTATATTATATATGTGGAGTCTGACCAGGATCTATACTAATGGCTGATCTTTAAATTTTCATCTTGATATTCACATAATTGGTAATGGACAGTTCCTTAAATAGAATCTGGAGAAATTCATTTAAGTAACTCAGCATGTTGAGAATTACATATCAAAGCATAATTATTAAAATACTAAGACGTCCATACTTATTTCCTAAAAGAGCTTCTCCTGTGCCTGACCAATAATCGTTGCCATAGAAATTGAGTCCTAGTAATATCTTAAATCTGTATGGAGACGTTCCTGCAGGATCTAATACAGTTACACATTGTTTCATCCATGGTAATGGGCTGTTAGGACCTGGTCTGAAAACATAGAAAAAGGTAGTAAATTTATGTTACAGTTGTCACTCCATTTGACCTATCTTTACTATATTTACATGAATAATGCATGCTTAAAGAAACTCCACTGAGGTCCAAATGCCTTAAAGTATAACATTTGAATTTTTTTACATAGATCAACTGGGGCAATTAAACAGAAAGATATCTAAGAAATATTGTCAGAATGAAATTGAAAATTGTATTTTTGTGTGATTCTTAACCAGACTTGAGTGAAAAGCGTTGCAAAAGTCATTTTCACAATTAAACTCATTATTCTGAAAAAAGGAGTAAGCGAACAATCTAAAATTTGAAATCAAGTTATTGGTCTAAATCTACATCAAATGAAACATTAATCTCTCAAAATTATTTCCAGTTCTGTCTTGTCAAAAAACCTCAGGGTAGTCCTTTTAATGTTGAATGCATTTTAGTATAATATTGTTATATCAGATTATATACAAACATTGGTCATAGCCCTGAAACTAGTGAAAGACAAATAACAATCAACTATGTATACATGTATTTCAATCCACTGAAGTCATATTTTATTTCTATTCTAATATGCTCAAATAAAAAGAATCAATGTGGCAATGAGTTGAATTACTTTCTACAAGTTTTCAAAAGTCATTTACACTTCGTCAACATATCTTAGGTGAGGTCATATAGCATTATAAAACATGCCAACTTGCATTTATTGTTTATTTTCAAACTCAAGTGCTATGATGTTTGAAATCAACACTATAAAGGAGACAGCAAAAAATGCACAATATCTAATGCTTGTTTCATACTCTTTCGAGTCCTTGTATATATGATGAGGGATCTACAAATCCTAGAGTCTGAAATCCAGGACAACTCTAATATTGGTCTGAATCATTTAACCTGTGGTGTATATTATGTTAGAATTTTCTTCTCACTTGAGGAATATTTTCAAGATTTTAGAAATTTTCTAATACCTTTATGCTTGACCCCCCTCCCAAACCCCATCAATAATATCCAAGAAACACCTTACCTGGAAGGATTTGAAAAGTCGTAGGTCATTAAAGTAAATTTATCCACCTTCGGAGCCAGCTGATCAAATTCTTCTTTTCCAAACATTCCAGGAGAATTTCTGAAGAAAAAAAAGTTATGGAATATACTTTCTCATCCATAAGACGGTCCACCTATAAGACAAGGGTACATTTAAGAAGTCCGAAGTAATGTCATCAATGTAAGAATTTCTTCATTAAGTCCTTATTAGTAAATGTGTTCAACTTCTGTCTTTTAAATTATAACACACCTTGGTTAACTTGATCTTCAGAGAATTTAAAAAATTTAAGTACACTTGTTTTTTTTTAAATGTTTTAGGATATAATGTCAGGACATTGAACAAATAAGGTTTGATACTGAATTTATTAAGCAAGTTGAATAAAACTACAATTTGTGAATTTCTGGCCAGCAAAATATTCTTTTACCCAAAAAGTTATATACATATTCAATTACAAAACTTCGCTGCTCAATGAATATATTCTATTTATTCACATAACAAAAGTAAGACTATAATTGACTGTAAAATCATTTTTGTTATAGATGTGCTACAACTTAAGTAACATTTAGCTCGGCTTTATGTTTTACAGTGCATATGACGTCACTAGACTGGACGTCACATCAAAATATATGCAATTTTTATGCATGCATATGCTATCTTTTTTTTTTTTACAGAGATGCAAAAACTGCACTGATATCAGTTACCAGCCAAGAGTTTTAATTTATTACACAATATTAGAATAAAACAACAACTGCAACAAAACAACAACAATGAAGTCATTATGTACAACAACAACAACAACAACAACATACTTATCATATACAGGAGGAGGTATCACCAGTATTAATTCTTTATTGGCATTATGGAAACTATCTGCCATGTGACTCAAAAAATGAACAAGTTCTCTGAAATATAACAAAAACACAATCATAAAATTTGATAATGGATTTCACATTTCTTACAAAAAGTATTTTGATCTGGTAGCCTTTATTTACTGAAACAATAGTTGACTTGAATAGTCATTCAATAAATATACAAATAAGGTGTCTAACCCTTACACTTCTGTATCTTGAAGTGATAAGCCTTTGCCACAAGTATAGAGCCAGGCCAGCCTTAAAAAATTGTTCACACTCACTGACAAGGCTCTATACTGTTGGCTGACAATCTAACAGAGAGTCCCTAAAATCTTTTTTGCTTAGGTTTTACATCACACCAACACAGTATAGGTCATATGGCAACTTTCAAGCTTTACTGGTGGATGAAGACCTCAGGTGCTCTCTGTGCATTATTTCAGGCACAAACAGGCACCTGAGTAGAATCACAGATATTCCATAAGCAACCTGGATAGAGTTTCTTAAATAAAAATTTAACAGAAATGTTTCAGAAATTCAGCAGGACATATATAATTGTGTTAAAAGACCACTGTTAATGTTACTGACAGTTCTTTATGCAGTTTTCATTTACAAAAAGATTTTTGACATCGTCTTGTTTCATCCTTACATGTCTAACTTTATGTTAAGGACTTATTCTGTTTTGAATTCCTGGCTGTCCATACTTTAATGTTTAAAGTGATTTCTTTATTTAAAATTCTGGAATTAAGCAGACAATAAAATAGAGTGAGTCTACAGAGAGTTGGAGCACCACACTACATATGTAAATACTGTATTCCAGTATCTATCAGACATTCTCTTATATGATTTAAAGCTAAAATCTTGCCTTTTCACCTGTGTAAATGTACTTTTAAATGGCAAATTAATCTTCTCAACTGTCATAGATGAAAAATGTAAGAAGAGCTGAAAGAAAGCAAAATTTTTCTACTTATGATTTTTGTCAAGCGTGCAGAGGTATTGCTCCAACATTGTAGTGAGATAAATCCAATAAAATAAGGCCTTGTTAGACTAGATAGCCTTGTCACACGGTATAATTAGCAGGCTGGCCTGTCTCTAGGCTATTTATTTTACTGTTGTTAGAAATATAGGGCTAACATAATAAAGTTACTTACTTCTTGGCATTTCCACCAAGCTGGGACCATATCTCCACCACAACTCCATCAAAACTGTTCTCCTGAATAAACAAAATTCATATGTGCCGTGACATGACAAAACCAACATAATGCGTTTGCAACCAGCATGGATCCAGACCAGCCTGCGCATCCGCACAGTCTGATCAGGATCATGCTCTTCGCTATCAGTTTCTCTACTTGTGCGAACAGCACGCATCCTGAGCAGATGCGCAGGCTGGTCTGGATCCATGCTGGTTGCAAACGCACTATGTTGGTTTTGTCGTGACGCGGCTCATGTATAACTTTTTAAACTAAAACTTTTCCTAAATTTTCCCCATAGTATTTATATTAAAGTACCCTTCTGAAGTTAATGAAGTTAATGTTTGGATATAAAGATGTACATGTATGCATTATCTAGTTTGAGTTACTTTTACCATATAATTTTGACATGGCATGGCCTTAGTATTATGATCATTATCACCAACCTTAATTGTCAATTAAGGTCCATGGTATTACATACTTAGTTTAGTTTATACACATTTATTTTAATTTGTGTTAAAAGCTATAAGCTTATTGAAACACTCTGGAATCAGTTCCTGGAACAAACCCATACAATGCAGTCAGAGTAAAGTTTATTGGAGTTTGAACATACGTCACTAGCAGCCATGCAGCCAGCAGCCCTTGCACTTTTGTTTTGTTGTTCTGTATTTTTTTCTTTTTTTGTGCACTCAATACCAAATATAATGTCATATTCTCAACTGAAATTTACAAAACAATTTTACTGAAATTATTTACCTTTATAAAGTCAAGAATTGTATCTATACAATCTTCTATGACATCTTCACTACTGAACAATGCTTGATAATCCTTCCCTGACCAACCATCAAACAATATACGAGGCACTGAAATATAAATTGCTCTATTTACCCGTTTCTTTACTTTCTTGTTTTCTTGTGTGTTTTTGCTTGTTTTTCACTTGCTCCTCACCACTGCGGGTTCGAATCATGACAGGGACTTTGGATTCCTTCATGTTAGGAACGCTATCGTGCAAGCTTATGGAATATCAGTGGTTCAACTCAGGTGTCTGTTAGTGCCTGAAATAATGCATGGACAGGCACCTGAGGTCTTCCTCAACCAGTAATGCAGGAAAGTTGCCATAAAAAAAATTATGACCTATACTGCATGTTTGTCTGTTTGACTGGTTCAATGATTGATTGAGATTATTTACGTCCTGTATTAACATTCCGTCATATACTGCCAGCAGCTAAATATCAGATACAGCACAATACTGTACATGTATCTACTGATAATTGTCACCTTCACTTCACTTGAAATACAAATGTACCATAATGTTAGGATTACAGGAAGCTATTTTTAAGCTTAAAAATTAAGGATGGTAATATGGATCCTAAAAGCTGTCTTTAACCATTCTCTGTCTATACTTGAAAATGTTTTACTTATTTAAAAAAACAAGAGCTGTCGGTAGGACAGCAACGCTCGACTATTCTAAGTGCTTGATAGTAAAAAAAAATGCTTGATACAGTTACCTCCTCCTGTTTACAAGTCGGGGTCATGATGGTGAACAAGTGTGCAAAGTTTCAAAGCCATATGTCAATGGACTTTGAAAATATTTGAACTATTACAAAAACTTTAACGTAAATTTTAAGTCGAAAAAGGGGCATAATTCTGTCAAAATGCTTGATAGAGTTACCTCCTCCTGTCTACAGGTTGGGGTCATGATGGTGAACAAGTGTGCAAAGTTTCAAAGCCATATGTCAATGGACTTTGAAAATATTTGAACTATTACAAAAACTTTAACGTAAGTGGTTACGCCGACGCGGACACCAACGCCGACGCCGACGCACGGGTGACTGCAATAGCTCTACTTATTCTTATTGAATAGTCGAGCTAAAAAGTAGGAAAGAATATGTCGATGTTAAGCTTAAACCCATCACCTCCTGGAACCAAAAGAGATTAGCTTTTGCACATTCCTGTGCTCTATAGTGTTGGCTGACCAAATTTTCAATAAAAAATATTTTATGTCAATTAAGAAGAGAATACCTTTGTAGTGATTGCAGTTTAAGTACTTACCCATTTTTGTTGATTTGCTTTTCTTGACATCTGATACCCAACCTAAAAGTAGGATAAACAAAAATAGTTTATAGATGCATTTATTGCTTTTGTTGTTGATATTTTTCAAGTGACAGTTTTCATTAATCTTTAATTCATACTGAATTTATTTAAGTTTGACTGAACATGAACCTAGAAGCTTAAAGACACACTCTCTACCAGTCCTGAGCAATGAGTGTAAAGTTTCTTGCTGGAGGAAACAATGGATTGCCCCTGATAGGGTTTGAACCCACACAGTTAGCAATCCTTAGATCACTAGGCAGATACATTAACCACTCATCTACCAACAGTTGTGCATACCCTGTATAAATGACATCTTAAAAGTGTAAACGGCCCATTTTTTGTCATTCCCCATTGGACCACTTTCAGGTAATTGTACATTGGACCACTGAAAAAGCAGCTGTTAATAGGACCAGTGTACCACAGGTGTTAATTTAGTAAACATAATAAACACTGTAGGACTGTTGCACATTTGACCACTTTAAAACAATTGCACCTAGGATCACTGTAGGATTGTTGAATACATGTATGTGGTGGTGATGATGGTTTTGTTAGTTCACCCTCCGGATAACGGCAGTAAGCTACACTGAATTTACCAAAGCACAGTTCAGAAACCACATCTTTTCCTGACAGGCTGTCAAGCAGTTAACCAGTAATAGTTGCCTTCTCTTTCACAAGGAAGTGATATCAATGACTGTGGAAACAATTTAATGATCAATCACAACAAAAGTAACCTACATCATGCCAGAATTGAAACCAGTCGGCTAAATGCTCTACCTACTGAGATAACCAGACAGTTAAATACAAGATCACTTAGGACTATTACACATTGGAGCACTATAAGACAATATAATGTTGGATCATTGTAGGACTGTTGCACATTGGAGCACTATAAGACAATAACATGTTGGATCATTGTTGGACTGTTGCACATTGGAGCACTATAAGACAATAACATGTTGGATCATTGTAGGGCTGTTGCACATTGGAGCACTATAAGACAATAACATGTTGGATCATTGTAGGGCTGGTGCACATTGGAGCACTATAAGACAATAACATGTTGGATCATTGTAGGGTTGTTGCACATTGGGCAATTATAAGACAATAACATGTTGGATCATTGTAGGGTTGTTGCACATTGGGCAATTATAAGACAATAACATGTTGGATCATTGTAGGGCTGTTGCACATTGGACAACTATAAGACAATTACATGTTGGATCATTGTAGGGCTGTTGCACATTGGAGCACTATAAGACAATAACATGTTGGATCATTGTATGGCTGTTGCACATTTGAGCAATATAAGACAATAACATATTGGATCATTGTAGGGTTGTTGCACATTGGACAACTATAAGACAATAACATGTTGGATCATTGTAGGGCTGTTGCACATTGTAGCACTATAAGACAAAAACATGTTGGATCATTGTATGGCTGTTGCACATTTGAGCACTATAAGACAATAACATGTTGGATCATTGTAGGGCTGTTGCACATTGGAGCAATAATAAGACAATAACATGTTGGATCATTGTAGGGTAGTTGCACATTGGAGCACTATAAGACAATAACATGTTGGATCATTGTAGGGTTGTTGCACATTGGAGCACTATAAGACAATAACATGTTGGATCATTGTAGGGTGTTGCACATTGAAGCACTATAAGACAATAACATGTTGGATCATTGTAGGGTTGTTGCACATTGGACAACTATAAGACAATAACATGTTGGATCATTGTAGGGCTGGTGCACATTGGACAATTATAAGACAATAAAATGTTGGATCATTGTAGGGTTGTTGCACATTGGAGCACTATAAGACAATAACATGTTGGATCATTGTAGGACTGTTGCACATTGGACAACTATAAGACAATAACATGTTGGATCATTGTATGGCTGTTGCACATTGGACAACTATAAGACAATAACATGTTGGATCATTGTAGGGCTGGTGCACATTGGGCCAATTATAAGACAATAACATGTTTGATCATTGTAGGGTTGTTGCACATTGGGCAATTATAAGACAATAACATGTTTGATCATTGTAGGGTTGTTGCACATTGGGCAATTATAAGACAATAACATGTTGGATCGTTGTAGGGATGTTGCACATTGGACAACTATAAGACAATTACATGTTGGATCATTTTAGGGCTGTTGCACATTTGAGCACTATACGTCAATAACACGTTGGATCATTGTCGGGCTGTTGCACATTGGAGCACTATTAGAAAATAGCTTGTTGGATCATTGTAGAGATGTTGCACATTGGAGCACTATTAGAAAATAACTTGTTGGATCATTGTAGGGCTGTTGAATATTGGACAACTATAAGAGGAGTGTACATTTGAGCATTGTAGAACATTATTGTACATTAAAATTGCACATTAAACCCCTTTAAGATGATGTTACATAGGATCACTGCAGAGCAATTGTACATTGGACCACTTTGAAACAATTTTAAATAGGGTCACTGTAAGATTACTAAAGACCAGGCCAATATCATACATTGCACATAGGACCACTGTTGAACAGTTGCACATCGGATAAATGATGTACATGTAGCACAATCGCACATCACTGTGAAACAAATGAATATTTAACAAATTTAAGAACAAGAGCTGTCAGTAGCACAACAAGCTCAACTATTCTCAGTGCTTGATAATAAAACTAGGGCCTAGACAATGTAGAATTTTCAAGGTTAAGAAAGGGCTATAATTCGGTCAAAAACAATTTGGACGTTGAATGCTGGCCACTGTAAGACAATTGCACATAGGACCTAACTAAATCTAAAGTATTCTGAATTTTTAAATCCATTGAAATACTCATGAACTGTTTCAACTACAAATCAAGTCCATAATTCAATTGTAGCATACAAGTATGCATTCGATGATTGTAAGCTAATTGATATTCAATTTCATAAATCTAACAAAATAATTGAAGGTATTAGAGTGTTAAATTTGTGGTATAAAATTGAACAAACCTTTGTCAATATCGTGTCCACCAGTAATTACAAATGCTCCTCCTGGTTTTCTCTTTACTTGTAACCAAACTGGACTTACATATGTAAACTTTTTATTGAATGTCTTGGCAACATCATAACCATGGCTATTCCACTAAAATACAAACGATTTTTATACATGCATGTATTTAACTGTTAGCCTGCAGGCAGCTACAAAATTTACAATTGTATTCAGTGCAGACAAATATCAATGATCATAGTCTGCACTGTCTACCACTCAGTTGATACCTACAACTTTTTTGAAATTTTCCCCTAAATATGATAAATGGGGTTAGTACATATTGAGAGTTGGTCAAGTCCATTTAGGTTATTAAGTGTGGTAAGGGATAATTATAAGTTGTCTGGTTTAAACCACTAATTGCTAGTGATTACCAAGACTTGCTTATGCTACCTGTCAAGGGCTAGATCAGCCTGACCAATTTCAGATCCCTGCAAGTATACATGATTGTATACATGTATTTGTTACACTGATCAATCTCCAACGAGCCTCTCTGACAAACTAAAAAAACATCGCATCAAGTGTCTTAGTGGTAATTAACTTACTTAAAGGTGTAACAAATCCAAGTGTCTCAGTAGTAATTAGCTTACTTACAGGTGTAACAAATCCAAGTGTCTCAATGTTAATTTACTAACTTACAGGTGTAACAAATCCAAGTGTCTCCCCCTGGAATGTCTTCTTGTGTTTTTCTACCTCACAGAAAGTGGCATGATTATTGACTATATCCTTCCATTTTACATCTGAATTTATCAATCCTCTGTCTTTAACATTCTTGTCGGATAATTTTGGAACCTACAAACAAAAATACATTTCCAAATAATGTAAAAGATGAACAGCAAACACCATGGCTTTAGAACTGCCTTTGTACTTGACCCATTTTATGTCATTTTATTTTAAACACCATTATCAGTGTAATAGGGGAAAACATTTTACAAATTGTCACATCTGGGATATTATGGATAACTGAAGCAAAATATGATTATTTATACAACTGCATTATACACGTTGCTGATTGGATAAGGCTGATATAAGGGAGAATATAGCGTGAATGACATAAATATGACCTGAGGTGCTAGAGCAGTCCGGATTTTCACTGTATGTACAAAGTGTTTGAACCAATCTAAATTCATGAAATTTATTTGTATTATTACAAATATTGATATAAAATGAAAGTCAATAGTGGTTTTAAATGACATTCTTTACATATATTTCTGACAAAGAAAGATAAAGCATTCAAAACTATGCTTTTTTGAATCATTGGTATGTAGCTTCCACAAGAAAAACCTGATTAATTTATTTATATATATGAAGTTGTAATGATTTGTCAGTTTATTATCAGACACATGCAAAACTTATTTTAACACACTCACCTCTTCTTCCTGTTTACTCTTCTTTTTCCTTCCTCTATCACTTTTTGATAAGGTTGCTGAAACCTCTAGTGCAACCATCAAAACAAAAGCTGCAAACAAAAGTCCTCTCATAACGTCCATAGTGAATATTGCTGAAAAATAAAGAACAAAGCTAAAGAATAAAATGTAACACATTGCATCAAGTCAAATAATTTCTAAGCTTAACTGTGTCACTTTAGAAATATCTTTTAAAAGTTCTCTAAGATGGAAGTATGATGTAGTAATCAGAATTGAAGTTACAATGATTAACATAAAAAGTTAA
The DNA here is from genome assembly GCF_026571515.1 of Ruditapes philippinarum. Taxonomy (NCBI): domain Eukaryota; kingdom Metazoa; phylum Mollusca; class Bivalvia; order Venerida; family Veneridae; genus Ruditapes; species Ruditapes philippinarum. Next base: position 48,340 of record NW_026856946.1, on the reverse strand, counting down.
TTTTATTATCCATTTTGATATATCGACATGTTTAAATTATGTAAAAACCAACAACACTAATTCGAGATTAACAAAAATTGCGGACAGAATGTCAGAAACACTCCCAACACTTCTAAGGTTAAACAATCATTAGAGATTAACGAAAAAAGCAGACAAAATATTCGGTAACACTTGCAAGACTTCGATAGGTTGAACACTACAAATTCAGTTGTATCCAATTCAAACGGTACAAAATACCTACCTTTAATTATTACTTATGAAGTCCAAGAAAGATTTATATTGTTTATATATTGAAAATGTTATGCTTGTTATTTAATCGTAAGGGCTTTCCATGTCAAAGATACATGTAGCACCTATAATACACCCATTGACAGTCTCTATATGAACTACATTGTACATAAATTAATTACCAAGGCATATTATCGAGTGACAAAATACCAGTTGTTTCCCTTTATATCATCGGTATCTCTAATGCTAAAACAATACAAATTTAGCCATTTTTAAACCACTTGTTTGGGACAATTTAATGTTTTAAATCTAATTTCAAGATTATTACACCAATGAAAAGCTTGTGATTTTAAGCTTCATCTCAGTATATATTTCAACAAATTGTTTGACAGTATTTAAATAACAGTTAAGCTACCAAAAGTCAGACCGTTTTACATATGATTTATACAGTGGGATACTCAACCGGTTATCTTTTCTCGCAATTCTTCTGATCAGAATAGCTTGTCTTCTACTAAGTCTGAAACTGTCAAACAGTGTATTTCATATTATAATAATCAGCTGATATAAATTACCCAGCAAACACCTGACGTTGTTTCAACGTTGGATCTAAGTTGGATTTATGTCACGACGTCAAAATCCTAAATACAACGTTGAAACAACGTTGTATTTGCGATGTCGTATCAACATGTTGGAATTACGTCGATACGACGTCGGATTTCAGTGTAATCCAACATAGTAGTCTTGATTGAGTTACTTCCCTTTGTTCTGATTTATAAATCCGATAGGTGGCTCTGATTTCAGGTCAATATAATCATTCGAATTTTGTAATTCTTCTTTTTTTCCACATCCATTGTATATTTTTTTAAAAACTGTTGTTATACTAGACCATAAAAAGGAACAATATTAGTATTTCATTTAAATAAATTGAAAAAAATAATAATGGAAACTTGATGAATTTCAAAACGAGGCTACAACAACAATTTGTTTTCAAATTCAAACAAAGACAAAGGAAGGACATTATGCACATCATAGAAGACAATTCGCATAGTGAAAAGTAAGTGATATTTTTGATGGTAGATAAGTATTAAACTTACTGCATGCATAGTATAATAACTGAAAAATTATTAGTTACATTAGGAATATAATTATATTTTCATGATATTCAATTATCTCAGTTCTAAACCAGTAAACTAATTAATGTAGTCTGATTCGCCCTCATTTAACTCGTACTTTGGGATTCAATTGATATATAAATTGTATGAAATTCTGTCAAACTTTTTGTTTTATTTGTGTTGTCATTTTAAGCCAAGATCCCTACATGACCTTAATCTCTCTAATTCGATTTATCAGATTAGTAGACTAGATAACAATAGGTATTTCACCACAACGTATTTGTTAACAAAGGAACACCTGTCAATATTTGAGATTTAATCTATTTTTATTCAAATAGATCTACATGTAAAAGGTCAAAGTAGGGATCTATCAATACATAAGTATACTGTCAAAGTAAATTTATAACTTTTTGTCAATAATCATTGGGTTTTGTTTTTTTTATAGACTGACACTTAATTTTTGTGTGATGACAATTAGCTGATAAGATTGTATACATGAACAACAGTCGACAGAAAACACCATTTTGACATAAAAGAATGATAAGTGCATCAAATTAAGATAATATATGGATTTTGATTTTGTTATTTACTGTAATTTCTGCTTTGACATAATTAACTGTTAATCAAAAGTAAAATTATAATAACGTTTCAATGTCTTATGATTGAATTTGCACCTTTACATGTTACTGTTTTGCAAATAACATATATTTGAAGTTACAGTTTTTGAGTGTTCTACATCATCAATCGACATCTGATTTTTATTTATGATATGCTAGGGTAATCTATTGATAATGTTATTTTTATTTAATATAATTTAATTGACCATTTTGGTTGTTATATGTACACCTATTTATTTCTGTTTCAATTTTGCAGTTTCAAGGAAAACAAAACAAGTTGAACTTCAAAACAAGTTTGACACAGTGCCTTCGTAGATGAAAATAATCAGGATCCAGTGGTGGATGTTTAGTGTACCAGAATTATTCACATGGAGGAGTATATCTTCAAATTTAATACATTTAAGTTAGTTTTGAAAGAATAAAGATAAAAAATTACTTACTTTCTTTAAATGTGAATATTTATTTATTGTTTTGTGTCACACTTAATTTTGACAGAAAGGAATATTTTCCCTCACTTATCCGATTTGTTACCCAATGAAATCAACTGCAAAAGAAAGCTTTATGTTCCATGATGATTTCCATTTTCTATGAGTTATTTAAAAGAAAACCTTTTTAAGCATGTTGTAAACATGAATACTTTAATTGACATATATTGTAATAGTTAATGTATACTGTAGACCTTTAAATCAAAATGATTTGTTGACTGTTGTTTGTTATAATTTTGGATTACAAAATGTGTATTATTGTATTGACTGAAAGAGGTCTGATAAATGTTGAACTTCAATTTTGAAAAGACATGTAGCTCTTTTTTTTAAATTTTAATAGTTTATATACAATTTATAAATATCAAAATTTATTTTATTATCACTATAAATGATTAAAAGTGAATCATTTTTGTGATGTTATACAAATGTGTTGGAAATATATATTTACTGTTTATTAAGTTTTACATGAATAGATAAATCAGAAACTGTGTTATACATTTTGTTTAATTGTTTTTATGATCACTTTCTAAAATAATAAAATCACATTATCTTATGTCCCAGTTTTCGAGTATAGAAAGTTTTGTATTTTCTCTTTATTTGGGAATTATTTAATGAAAACGGGTCAAGTTTATGTTGGGAATTGGTTGGAATTACGTTTGAAACTAGTTGGTATTACGTAAGTAACTGGTTGGAATCATGTTGGAAACTGGTTGGATTCACGTTAGGAATAGGTTGGAAAGTAGTTGTATATACGTTGAAAAGAGGTTGGATTTATGTCATTTTATGACGTTGGATTGACGTCGGACTCTGACGTCTAAAAAACTTTCATATACAACTAAATTCCAACGTCTATCCAACATCGGACTCTAACGTCTGAGCAACGTTGAAACAACGTCATGTGTTTGCTGGGTTGTACATGTATACTGTGCTCCTCTTAGTTCACGGTACTTAACACTTTAAAACAGTAAAGAACACAAACAATAAACTTACACAACAAAAACTGTTATAAACTGTATCATTTAGTCATTTTTCTGCTATATGACACAAGGAAACAACAATATATTCAATCAAAATTAGTTTTAATTTGTCAGATGTAAACCGTGTGTCGGCCATTTTGAAAACAGTATGTCATCATTTACCTCGCGGTAATGGTGATTTATTTCAGTTTTTTTATATTTCAGTTAAAATTTCTTACATAATTTTATATATTAAAAGTATCTTTACATTGTAACTCAAAATTCATTTTTTCAACAAACAAGAACATTTAGAAAATGATGATTGTTTCAGACATATCACGGATTTATATTACATGTAATATATAAATCCGTGGACATATGCACAAATTTAATGGACTTTTGTTGTTTTTTGCAGAAGTTTGTAAAATGTTGTTCAGTTTTACATAAAAATCTATAGATTTAGATTATTTTGCACAAAAACTTTGTTGTTAAGGTGTTTGAATAAAATATGTCAATTCTGACCAATTACAACAATGGTCACATGAAAATATGCCATTACCGTGAGATAAGTGATGACGCGGAATTAGTGATGTTGAGTATACTTAGTGTAATGGGAATGGACTTAACTTCTGCTTTCAGATTAATGTTCAAACATACACTATCGATAAGCCGTACCACTGTGACTCTAATCGGCTATAATCCTAGAATAGACACCGGGGTCAAATAGCCTGTGAAGTGTGATGAATTTTAGCTCGCGAAAACACATGCTATTTTTTATAAAACAACATGACATTGTACAATTTTCAACTATAAACAACTAGAACGAATAGTGACATTAAGATTTTATACTTAGAATAAAAGAAAATTTTAATAAGGGAAAGAAATTAAAGAAAAACAAAGCAATGTTTACGTGGTTGACATCTACATCACCGAAACGCATGAGATATGTGCCGTCACATACCGTACAACGTCCGTACAGTACCGTACAATGATACCGCTTGGGTTTTCTTAAAGTTACGCGAAAGACGTTCAATAACGTTAATTTTGTTCATGATATCTTCAACGTCCTTCCAAATGATGTCATCATGATATGTAATAACATTCTTAAAATCTAGTTAAACTGTCCTATTTAGTATTATAATTAAGGAAGTACAAATCCTCGCTTAAAGTCATAAAAAAACATATGCATTTTCGACTTCCATATAATTTTGAAAAGTGCCGTACGGCTAGCCAATGGCTAGTCTACGGAATGCCGTTAGGGCCATCGCCTATGAATGTGTTGATCTGAAACGCGATAGTCGATAGTACGATGGTGTAAACGCGAAATCACGAAACTACGATGGTGAAAACGCGAAAGTACGATGATGAAAACGCGATAGTACGATGATGAAAACGCGACAGTACGATACTACGATGATGAAAACGCGACAAACTATCGTGTTTTCACCATCGTACTGTCGCGTTTTCACCATCGTAGTTTCGTGATTTCGCGTTTTCATCATCGTACTGTCGAGTATCGCGTTTCAGATCAAACCATTTATAGGCGATGGCCCTAACGGCATTCCGGAATGCCGTTAGGGCCATCGCCTATGAATGTGTTAATCTGAAACTCGATAGTCGATAGTACGATGGTGAAAACACGAAATCACGAAACTACGATGGTGAAAACACGATAGTACGATGATGAAAACGCGATAGTACGATGATGAAAATGCGATAGTACGATGATGAAAACACGACGGTACGATGTTGAAAACGCGATAGTACGATGATGAAAACACGACAGTACGATGATGAAAACGCGATAGTACGATGGTGAAAACGCGATAGTGCGATGATGAAAACACGACATTACGATGATGAAAACGCGAAATGACGAAACTACGATGGTGAAAACGCGACAATACGATGGTGAAAACACGATAGTTTATCGCGTTTTCATCATCGTAGTATCGTACTGTCGCGTTTTCATCATCGTACTTTCGCGTTTTCATCATCGTACTTTCGCGTTTTCACCATCATAGTTTCGTGATTTCGCGTTTTCACCATCGTACTATCGACTATCGCGTTTCAGATCAACACATTCATAGGCAATGGCCCTAACGGCATTCCGTACTTGTCGTACGTGACTCACGTACGGCTAGAACTTTTGGCTAGCCGTACGGGCTCGTACGGCTAGCCACTTAAGTTAATCCTAAGTGGGAAACGGGGGGAAATCGATCATGCATGTTAATATTGTACATACCACGTGAATTTAAACAGAGCAGCGCTGATATACATGCACAGCAAAAAATTGGGAAAATTTAAACATACATAATAGTAGACAGACGGAATTTTAAAATAAAAAGCAATTAACAATAAATTAATAGATACTCGATCGTGGTAACCTGCAGGTTTTATATCATTTAAATAATTACCACCTATACGTATACTGTATATTTTTATTAAGTTTGAAACTATCATTATGTACTTAATTCTACAGGTATAATCTTTTTTGTAAAGAATTGGTTAAAAGAATACTTACAATAAGATACAACAATGCAGTTAAGTATTGTGTATTTAAGTATCATTGCTATGTTTAGTTAAGTTTAGTTACATGTAGCAAAATTTAGTTTATCAGTTATTTTGTTATTTATTCAGTCCATTGCTATTTCAATAATACGAATCAAGTTTTATTTTCTTTAAGATCTTTATTTGATCTTTGATTTTATTATTATTGTGATTTATATCTCATTTAACATGATGGCCCTTGATTGGAAATGGAAGTTATTTTATTCTATTCTATCTGATGCTAGGAAAAGTCTGAGGCTAGGAAAAGTCTGATGCTAGGAAAAGTCTGATGCTAGGAAAAGAAAAGTCTGATGCTAGGAAAAGTCTGATGCTAGGAAAAGACTCTCATATGGTGGCTGATTTGTGCCATTTGTGTTTTCGTCCCGAAACCCCGCAAAGCGAAAAGTCGAGAATTAACAAATTAAAATGGCGGGGGCGCGGGGCGAAAACACGAATGGCACAAATCAGCCACCATACTCTCATGATCAACACTTATTATCATTGCTTAATTAGTGATTACATGTAACGCGGAATTAGCTTTCCAATTTGTCCAGTTCTTATTATACCATTAATTTTTATCCTTGCTACCAAATCTACTATTGTATCAATATTTATTCTTTATTATAGTCTCATCTATACACATATATACATATAAAACATTTAAAACATTAAAATTGTATATAGCCATTCTCGAAAGAATTACAAGAGACTTGTTATAGCTAATACTAAGAGGGATAACTCCACAATCCATATTATAGAAATGTATAATATGTATTGTAGATTTACCTCCCTTATTTATGTATATTCACATTCTCAACATTTACATCATATAAATCAATTGCAATAGGATGACATAATTGCACATTGTCATTATTAAAAAGTTATTTGAGACATTTAATTACAAAATTATAAGAGACTTTTTACATTCTAAAAGTTTGATAACCTCTACTGACCTTGTCTTAAAAACTTCCATAAGAAATTATACTGTAAAATACTAAATTTTGTAATAAAAGCACTATCAAGCAATATAAAAAATGGTTTTACAAAATCATTTGTCACTCATGTTTAGACAATGGATGAACTGTTCAGTAGTGATTATCAAAACATAGGGATAAAACTTATTTATGAAATTAAAATATATCATATTCTATATTAAAATTTCTATGTGTTTAAAATTATATTAACTGTTCACTCCAGGCAGGAGGTGAGATACAGACATAACATTGCATTCTTGTTTATGAATTAAGAAATGTTCTAAAGACTAACACTTATTTAACAAATAAAAATAGCATTGTCAGTATCAATGACAAACCTGCATGCAAGTTTACTAAAACTGTATGTATCAGCTTTAAATTTCAACTTTCATTTTAAATAAAAAAACATAAAAACATATTTTTGCTTTCAGTTTTTTGTTATACATTTCATTGTAGTGAAAGTTACTTAATAGAATGAGTTACATTAAATTTGATCAAATCAGGATTGGCCATAAAAAATTTATAACATGGTAAAACAAGAAGGATTAGGGAAATGATCAGATTAAGGTCAGAAAATGGTCAGATTTAAGCAGAAAAGGGTTAAGATTTAGATCGGAAAATGGTCTGATTGAGGTCAGAAAATGACCAGAAACTGGTTAGATTTAGGTCGGAAAATACATGTAGTCAGATTGAGGTCGGAATATGGTTAGATAACGGTCAGATTTTCGTCGGAAAATGGTCAGATTTTGGTCAGAAAATGGTTAGATAATGGTTAGACTCTGAAGTCTCCATGACGTCAGATTATTACGTCAAAAAAACTTTCAAATCCAACCGTTTTTCCGACCGTCATCCGACGTCAGAACCTGACTTAAATCTGACGTCAGTGTGACGTCTTGTGTTTGCATTCTAAATACATGTAGCTCACTTTTCATGCATAAATGTTAAAAGTTCTGCTTTCACCAGTGTAAGGTTCCCGGTGCGTGAACGGTGACTCACACTTTTCCCCGAGGTCCATGAACAGGCCTGCGCTCAAGCAAATCTTGGTTACGTACTGGTCAGAAGCCAAAATCAAACAGAGCCTGCAGCATTTTTAAGTTTGCCGTTTTTGTTGTTCTTAAATCAAGGTTTTACATAAATATAATGAAACTTAAAAAAATCGCAATACTTCCATCTTAGTAAGAGATCATTTACTGTCGGTATCATCGTCGGATACCCACGGCCGAACCATTAACATTGATTGCATGTTATGTGACATGTTTATCAATCGTGGGTATCCGACGATGTGTCGGTATCAACATGTAAATATCTATCTCTTATACTTTTGAAACCTTAACGAACACGTCATTCATCATATAATCTGATCGTTACGATTTCGAAATAACACAAGTTGCTTTTGTCCGTTTCCCGTTGTGCCCTCCCGCGAAAAACCGGTAAATGAATAGAAAATAGCTCAAGGCGAAACAATGAACCGTAAATTTATGATCATGCTGATACGTTGTGTTTCCGAGACCTTTAAATTATTTATTGGATGGACGCAACACTTTTTACCAGTATTTTGGTAAAACGAGAAAACAAGAGTTGATAAATTGGTTCCTTGCCTTTTTCACACGAACAAAAAATCTCCAGGACTTAATATGATTTAAATCCCAAAAGTACAAGAAGGACAAAACACTTCCGATTAAATTTATATTTGGTAAACTAATTGAGGTGAACGTTTGCGTAATCAAAAACAAGAGTGATGAGGGAGGTAAACATTGTGATATTAGAACTATGTATACGTCCCTGCCAACTACCCCCCCCACACACACACACGCACACACACACACCACGCACCTCATTTAACTTGCCGAAAAATATAAATGTTTACAGTATAATAATAATAATAATAATAATAATAATAATAATAATAATAATAATAATAAATAATAATAGTAATAATAATAATAATATTAATAATAATAATAATTACGGAAGCCAATTGGTGCCATTTTGACTCAAGTGTTTTCAGATGTTCTAACTTCTGTAAAAATTAGGAAGTCAGAAAGTGTGTTCTATGGAATGCCGGTAGGGACATGCCACTTTGCTTATTTGCCAACTACTTAATTGCTTATTTGCTAATTGCTGATTTGCCAATTTGCTGATTTGCCAATTTGCTTATTTGCTAATTGCTTATTTGCTTATATACATAAATTTTTATGCTATTGTCAGGCGACACGTCCGAATCGCAAAGTTCTTGTTTGATATAAAATAACAAGTCTTTGTAGACTTTATTTCAAGCTCATGAACCTATATCATGTTATTATGTTTATAAAGTTTTGTTAATTATAATTTGTGACAATTATTATCAATCCATCATTACCTAGAATATAGGTAGAAAGACAGATGGATACATTTTAATCAATTTCGAAAAAAATAAATTCAGTTTCAGAAAGCAGTTGTTTTTTTTAATTATCTTGAGTTTCAGTTTTAGCTCCACTATTCAGAGAATAGGGATGCTATTCTACCCACCAAGGCATTGGTTTTCTTGGTAACTTGTTTTTCTGTCATATCTCTGTTACTTTTGCTGATTCATTCATCTTACTGCAACTTTGCATAAACTTACAAGCATGCATACAAAGTACATGAAGAAGCTGTGCCCGTTTATATACTGAATGTCAAGGTCATCAATGTATTGTACTACGAAGCCTTTGTTTTTCTGTCATATCTCTGTTACTATTGCTTATATCTAACTGTAACTTCACATAAGCATTAAATAGGCAGCATGCATACACAATATTCAAAGAGGCTTTGTCCATTATACCCTAGGTCATGATCATGGTCATGGTCACCTGATAGCATGTAAAATGTACAACATGAAGAAATGGAAAAGTGTGACCAAATTTCAAAAACATTGAACCAAAGCAAAATGTTGATGCACACACAGACATAAGTGATCTCAAAATCTCACAGAGCTAAAAACGCAGCCTATTGCTTAAGTGCAAAGACAATCACCCGTGTTAAGCATGCACCAAATGTATCATTCGTGATACTATGTGTTTGTACCACTACAATGAGGCCCTCTGTGACAAATCTGCTGAGAATAACGACATTTTATATGCCATAAAATAAGAAATAGTTTTGTTTTCAAGTTCTTTTATTTTCAATCTTTACCCAATAAATTTCACTTATATATGACTAATCAAGTGTTTATTATGCCATCAATCTCTGACTTAAGCTGCACAAACAGATCTATAGCTGCAACACATTATAAGGCATCCTCAAGCACAGATGCTGGCGGGTCAGACCCTGCCCCTAACGTGATACGCGTCTGTAAACACTATATCAAAACTATTTTAATATTTATTTAAATACGAATTGGACATTTGTTACAACGATAAAACCATTAAGTACTTTATTGAGACTTGGTGGTATATGGTATTTTTTCATACCGGTATATGTAAAAATTGCTTGAAAACCAGTTTTAGCGATGTCCAATTCGTGTTTAAATATTAAAATATTTTAGATAGAGTGTTTACAGGGGCACGTATCACGTTGGGGTACAGGATCCGACCCCAAGCGTCTGTGTTCTCAAGGACATGTCAGCCATCAGTTGTAGACATATATCTGCGTAGGCATCACTGCAACTAAATTCATTGACCAACAGTATTCTTGGAAAAACACTGAATTTACAAGAATACTGTTGGTAAAAGTTAACAGATCTGACTCAACTGGCTGTCTGTAGTCAGATTTTCCATATATTTCCGGCACAGTGTAAAGTATTTCTATTGCAAAAAAGCAAATTAGCAATTGGCAAATAAGCAAATACGTAAACCAGCGGTTAACAAATAAGCAAATTAGCAATTCAGCAATTGGCAAATAAGCAAATTTGTCGTTAAGCCTATCAGCCATTGGCAAATAAGCAAATCGGCAATCAGCAAATAAGCAATTCAGCAATTGGCAAATAAGCAAATTGGCATGTCCCTACCGGCATTCCATAGTGTTCTGATAAAATTGTCAAAACTAGTCCGTTTAAAACCTAGTTTACGTTTTTTGACAGTTATATAAAACAATTATCATTCAACATTTAAATTGCATTTAAAGCCAGTTGATAAATCAGGCAATGAGTGTGTTCCGGTAAACGACTGGTAGACTGGTGAAGTAACAGTGGCATGTCAGCAATCCACGCTTTATTTTTCATTTCCTTTCAGATAAAAATTCAGTAGAGTGCCTACATGGTCAATATTTTTTTTAAAGTTATATATTAACGTTTATTGACTATTGTTACTTATACCATTTTTCTTCTATTGTTTTGTTCTATCAATTAAATGGTCTGGATAATTTATCATAAAACAAAACAAAAATACAATAAATTGAGAAAATTGATTGTCTTTGATTAGTATGTTATAGCTCTATTGTTATATTACAGTAAACTGTTTTTTTTTCTAATCAAAACCTTTTATCTATGAACAGAATAAATTTTATTTATGGGAAGGTTTTTCTTCTTCTTTTATCTCAATGTTTTCACTAGTTTATTGGCAATAACTTGCAAATTTCTCTGATACAACACTTCACTTCAAATGAGACAACATTTCGGATTATACCACATCTGATGTTTTAAACCGTTCAAGTACTTGTGTTTTAGTGAAATCATTAAATACTATTTTAAGTTTTATGAATTACACCCAGTTAATCTCAGAACCAACAAGATGCACTGTTACATCAGCAACAGCAATTGATTTGATATTAGTATCCGACAACAGCAGGATCTCACAAAGTGGTGTAGTACCTATTGGAATTAGTGACCATTATTTAACCTTTTGTACAAGGAAATTAAGGAGCCTTGACAAAGATTCTACTGATCATAATACAGTAAATTTACGTTCAATGAAAAATTACAGCAAAGTTATCTTCCAGGAAAAATTATCAACTCTTGACTGGATGTCTATTCTATATTGTGATGATGTTATCAAAGCATGGTCTATTTTTAAAAAAATATTTTTGAGTGTTATTGATGAAATTGCTCCAGTGAAGCAAACACGCATGAAAACTCGAACAGAGCCTTGGATGAGCAGTGATTTACTTGATTTGATTCAACAGAGAGATAAACTTTGTGAAAAATTTAAAAAATCCCGTAGTGAAGAAGATTTCATACTTTATAAACTAATTAGAAATCAAGTGCAATATCAAATAAAAAAGTGTAAAACTGATTTTATCAAACAAAATATTGAAGACCACAGGACTGACTCGAAAAAGTTATGGAAAACATTAAAAGGTTTAGGTGTACCATCAAAAAAAGACTCTTCGTCTTCAAATATAGGTTTAAACATCAATAATAGTTTATGTTTTGATAAATTTTGTGTTGCTGAAAAATTTAATGAATTTTTTACGACTGTTGCTCAAAAGTTAGTTGAAAAACTTCCTACTAGTATGAATAATTTTGGAAGAAACTTTATATTATATTTTTATAGTAAAAAGGGTGTTGTACGTAACAGTTTTTCTTTATCTGTTGTTACTAAGGGAACTGTAATTAAGTACTTAAATAAACTAGGGGCCAATAAAGCTACAGGCTTGGATGGTATACCTGCGCGATTTATAAAGGATAGTGTTCACAACATTGCTGAACCCCTTACTCATATACTTAATTTGTCCATTATTACTGGTATTGTTCCAGATGATCTCAAGTCTGCCCGTGTTGTTCCATTGTATAAAAAAATAATAAGACTGAACCTGGTAATTATCGACCAGTGTCTATTTTAAGTGTAGTGTCCAAGGTCCTTGAGAGAATTATTTATGACCAAGTAGAGAGTTACTTATCAGAGAAAAACCTACTTTATACCCATCAGTCTGGTTTTAGACATAGATATTCTACTGACACTTGCCTTTTACACCTTACAGATTTCATTAAATTTGAAATGGATAAAGGTAATTATGTTGGTATGGTCCTTTTAGATTTACAAAAGGCGTTCGACACTGTCGATCATGATATTTTACTCATGAAACTTGATGCTATGGGGTTTTCTAGTGATGTTATTCACTGGTTTAGGTCTTACTTATCTAGCCATACACAAATGGTCAATGTCTCCGGTGTACTTTCATCTAGCGCCAATGTAACTTGTGGGGTACCCCAAGGTTCGATCCTTGGCCCTCTCCTATTCTTGATTTATGTTAATGATATGGAGGCTGTGGTTCGTAATAAATTGCTTCTATATGCTGATGACTCAGGTATTTTAGTATCAGGTAAAGATATCCAGTATATTACCTCTCAGCTTACTGATGATCTCAGCAGTGTGAGTAAGTGGCTCACTGATAATAAACTTTCCTTACATCTTGGAAAGACAGAGTCTATTTTATTTGCGTCTAAACCAAGACTTAGGTCATGCAATCAACTAAATATTGTATGTAATGGCACTACAATAACATCCACCAAATCTGTTAAATACTTAGGTGCTGACCTAGATCAATGTCTATCTGGTGAGTCTATAGCCAACCAGGTAATTAAGAAGGCCAATGCAAAACTTAAGTTTTTATATAGAAAAAGTTCATTTTTAAATAGGTATACTAAACAACTTTTAGTTTCTTCATTAATACAATGTCATTTTGATTATGCGTGTGCCTCCTGGTATTTAGGGTTGAGTCAAAATCTAAAAAATAGACTTCAGGCCACACAGAATAAGTTGGTGAGATTTATACTTAATCTCAGTCCCCGTACTCATATAGGGAGGGCTCATTTTGAGGAAGTTGGTTGGTTACCAGTACATCTGAGGGTAAATTACCTTATTCTTGGTCATGTACATAAGATACATAACAATAGTGCACCTATTTATTTAAATGAGCATTTTCAAATTGCAAATGAGGTACACTCTTACTCCACTCGATTTAGAGATAGTAACAGTTATTCTATTCCAAGAGTTAAGGGTTTCGGTAAGAAAACATTTGTATTTAATGGTTGTTAGGAATGGAACAGGTTACCAACACATCTTAGGTTCATAGCAAGTCGTGATAATTTTAAAAAATCTCTTCAGGAACATTTTATGCAATCAATATCTGTTTAGTCATTTTAATCTAGTCATCTTACCTAGATTTTATTTATATATTTTTTATGTTTAGTGCATATTTTAGTAGTACCTATTCATTGTCAAACATATCTGTCATAGTAATTATGATTATAATACATGTGTGATAAATTTTGTGATGGAAATACTTATGTGCAATAATTGATATGAAATTGTGATTGAATAATTTATGTGCAATACTTAATAATTAGTAAATATTTTGCCTTTCTGGTGTCATATGATCAATTCTAAGGACCACAATGGAAATAAGTCGGCTTATGCCTTCTTTTTGTGTCATCCTTGGTTTTGAATATATGGCATCAACACATGCACTTTCATGTTTACATGTATCTCTTGATGTTGACATTGAATTTGTAGTTGTTTTATGACATGTATTTTTTACCAGAATAAAACTATCTATCTATATCGGGTCATATTATGTTAATCGCAGCAAATTTACATGACAGTTGCAGACCCGGTTTGATTTGGTCTGATAAGCCTCAATAGCTTAGCTGCTACACTATAGAATAAATAGCTGCTAACTTTTTATGTCGTTTGACTTGTTTCTGTCGTGGTAGAAATTGAAAATGTTGAAACAATTGTCCGCCCAACCCATTTACTTTTGTTCTACACTTATTATCAATTTCATTTATCAGTTTGAAATGTCCTTGAATCAATTCTTACTACAGTAAATTAATATGGTACTGATATGAGTTATTTCTTGTGCTTATCTTAACTGCCAAAGAAACATCTTTTGTGCGTAGTTTTTGATTTGACCGATCGATCGATCGATTTATTTATTCATTTATTTATTTAAACAAGTGACCCCGACACAATGTGAATAACTTAATCACGGGGGTGGAACCCCATACGAATTTCAAAATTGTACATAATATAAAACTCATCAACATAGTAACGGATCATTAGCATAAAGCAATCAATATTTTTTTTGTGTGTATCATTCTGTAATAAAAGCTAATATTTGCAACATACAATAGTCGTACCAAGTCGATCTGGAATAACATCATCCATAAAAAGATAAAAAAAAACATTAAGCATTGATTATAACTATGTTTCGAAGTCCGTTACTCTTTCAAAAGTACACGTACGGTAGCTTCTATATTGTCACTAACGGTGATAATGAGGTTTGAGGAAGTACAAAATCATCATTGTCACCTTTTTCATTAAAATTATTCCGAATTATTTCATCCATTAGTACAATGATAGTATTAGGCATGGATCGTTGTCGCCATAAAGTACCTTTATTTTTTGCCAATATTCAATTCAAAGAACGATAAGGAAAGACAACATGTACCGTATAATGCAAATTTTTATCCAATAAGGTGATAAGTTCAATTACTTTTGCGAACGAATTTAGTTGCAAAAATTGGTTTATAAATATTAAATATTTCAATTATTAAACATTACAGTCATAACATTTTGTTAATGATATCATAAAACTTTTATCAAATATTTCTGGCATAACATGAATGTAGTCTTGACATTTGGCGAGGTAGATATCCAGAATCATTTCACATGAGATGACTACAATGGAGGCTAAGTATATGACAGATTCCTGTTTCAACAGTAAGATTCATTTACTTTATCTTCCCTAGGAACCGAACCATTTTCCCTTAAAGTACACAATAAGGCTTTAAATACAAATATGATTGATATTTATTTAAGGAGTAAAATGGGAAGGGGTATAATGTATATTTATAAGTACTTTTTGAAAGGTTTTGAATTATGTACCAAATAAAAGATGATGTTTGTTTCCCAAATGTGTTTGTACGAACAAATTACATCTAATGTCAGTAATTTCAAAACGTAAAATAACATTGACATTGATTGCATATAAAACATCTTTTCAAAATAGCATAAATCAAAATCAATTTAGTCAACTTTTGAAGATGATAATGACTCACCAAATGGCACTGCATGAATTGGTAACTATCGAGGAACTATAGAAGGGGCAAACAATATTTCTATTTTTCTTTAATTGTATTGCAAATTTACAAAAATAATTCAAAATTGTAAAACTTTTCGTTCAATTTCCCGAAAATTACTTCCTCATACGAAAGTTTAACGGAAACCACCATATCTTTTTCTTACTGATACATATGTTGGCGAACCATATAGAGATGGTCCCCCGTGTATTAGATTCCTTAAATGTACGTATGCAAATCGTTAAATTGTATTTAAGTTAAATTTAAAAAAAATTTGCAAACGACGTGCCTCAGTATTTTCAATTCAGTAATATAAATATATGTATCAATGGCGATGGAGTTATTTGACTTTCAATGAAGGTCAATGCGCAAAAGTACATAAACAAAGCAAGTCACTCATGCAATAGTTTACAAGGTTGTAGTGGACAATGTAAACACTGCGTTCCAATAATAGTACTGTCATCGTTCAATGGCGTCCTTTTGTTTCATCAACTAGTCTGTCAATATTTAATTGATATTTTAAATAATTTAGTATATTTAAGCCGGATCTTACATACCAACCTTTGTATAAATGTGCTCGCATCATTATAAAAGTGCCACTGGACAAAAGTACAAGCACTTTAACAGAATAATTTTACAAATATTGTTCAACCATATAAAAACAATAAAAACAATTTTCTTTTGTCGCTAACATACAAAACTTCGATGATGAACAATTTCGAGATCTTTATCAAGTTCATTTACACCATATTATACATATTGCTCTTTGTAATTGACTGTGTGGTGTGCCAAACTGGAGGTAAGTTAATATTATTTTCCTTTTTGCATTTTTAATTTTAGTTTGCATACGTTTAATTATAAACATGAAGAAAAAGGCAATTGTACATAATTTTAAAGTAAAAAAAGAAATTAAAATCTTTGATTGAACGGCCTTTTACTTTTTGTTTCAATTTGTTTCAAATTTTGAAATTTTGAATTTTGAAATGAAAATATTCAAGTACATGACCGCTTTAATACTTATTTTGCAACTGAATGCTCTTCATATACAGAACACTTCAAGGACAGGGTTTTTAATAAATGAGTTAGCTGACATTGAAATAAAAAGAAGAGACAAAAAGATTTATAAGGCTAACTGAAAATAACGAATGGTTGGTGATTTATATATGCATGTTGTTAATTGTTGTCGTTATCGTTTGTTATTTTGTCGTTTAGGTTCGTGTAACTTTTAAATACTTTTCGTGGACCCCGGGAGATGCTTTGGTAGTTTAGAGCGGAGGAAGGTGGTCTAGTACTGGTGTAACTCTCCAGGAACGATGGTTAGGAAACTACCCGCCTATATGACTGAAATACTGTTGTTTCAAGTTTTCAAGTTTTATATAGTTTCAGCATATAACAAAACAACTAGTTTCAAAAATATTTCAATGTTATTATCTTCAAGTATAACTGAAACATCATTATTACATAACATGTAATTTTCTAAGTCATTTAGGTACAGAGAAAAAATTAACGGTGACAAATTTTCTCCTTGTCTTAAGCCCCTATAATAACCAAAAAAAATTGAAAATTTGCCATTTACAGATACACATGACTTGATTTCACTGTACATATTCTTTATTACATTTAAAATCTTTACAGAAATATTATATTTGACAAGTTTACACCAAACGCCTGCTCTCCATACAGAGTCAAAGGCTTTTTGAAAGTCAATAAAAGCACAAAAATGTTTTGTTTTCTTATGTTTAAGGTAATCTGTTAACATGTGGAGAATAAAAATATTATCAACAGTTGAATGATGCTTCCTAAATCCAGCTTGGTTTGAATTTAATAAATTATAACTTTCTAAATATTTTGTCAAACTTTCATTTAGTATACTTGTAAATAATTTCCCTATACAACTAAGCAATGTAATAGGTCTATAGTTTTCAGGCATTTCAATATTACTTTTATTTTTATAGATTGGTACAATACATCATGTCAACCAAAAATCTGGCAAAACCAGTGTTTAGAATACAGTTAAACAATTTGTGATAAAGTGGTATAAGTAAAGTACTGCTTCCCTTAATATATTCAGGAAACACTTACGGGTGTCGGGAATATACTTTGAGTACATGCAATTACAACTTAATTGAATATTGGGTTACAGAACAGTGTAACTTAGAAAAATGAAGCACATTTCATGAATTTCAGAGAGAAATCTTGAAATCTCCTTGATCATTGTAAAGTAAGTACAGTAACGGAAAGGATCATTCTAAATCGAACATTCTAGAATTTATAAATTAATATATCGGAATCAAATTTTCCAGTTCAGAGGTTGTTTACATTTAACGGTTAATTATTATAAACACAAGCCCGCCGGGCGTGTTTTGCGCACTATTTTGTAAGCGTCTGTAGGTGGCAAAGGATTATATCTTCTAAGCTTTTGTGATACACAATGGCCAGAGATTATTTAAATTGTTTTAATTCTGCAATATCTGTACTTAATGTTTTCAGGCAGTTTTAATATACTACAATTACTCTTGTTAGTAATACCAACTGTATTATGATGCCAAAAGGTTTACTTTTATGTTAAATTTTTCTATTGCTTTTGGCACTTTCATTGAATGAGACTGTCGGAATAGTGATCGAGATTTTGAATATCTGAAAACTCGACTATTTCTCGGGAGTTAGGGACTTTCTTACAATTTTACTGGGAATAGATACTTCTATTTCAGCGGCTACAGTAGTATCAAACGTTGCTTTAGGTAAAAATGCCTACCAAAGCACGAGTGAGTACAGTAACGAAGGTGGGGCACATCTAGCGGTAGATGGGAACTTCAATCCATACTGGAGTGGTAAATCGTGCTCGCATACATCTTCGGAGTTCGGAGCTTACTGGGAGGTTGATTTAGGTGATGTCTACGTTGTTGAATCCGTCAGTTTATACAACAGGCTGGACGCTTGTTGCAGTGAGTGTCTTGAGTATTTTCTTGTATTTTTCTTGCACTGTATCCTTCAAATAAAATCGTCTTTTAACTATGAACCTTGAATGATGTGGCTATAGACATTGGTTTAAACATATCTATTTAAGCTCGATTGCGAAACAAGTTCTTGCAGCTTATATTAATCACTTTCGAGTCCACTTGACTTCCTGGAAACAACCAGTACTGGTGTCATATGAAGATACATGGTCGTGACCCGATTAATGCTCGAACCCAATGATCCTTGGGTTGAGAGGCAAACACCTTAACCACTAGGCCACCGCTCCCCTGACAACTAGGCCACCGCCCCTTGCCACTTTAGACATGTGACTGGATTTGCTTTAAATAACTTCATTTAATTATATTGATGAAATTTCATGTATGTGTAGAATACACGTTTCATGTACATGTATGTATATTTTGATATCTGATATATCTATGGAAGCGCAAAGATCACATACAGATTTATTGTCTTCCTTTTTGAACACAAGTATAAAATTAATGATAAAAAACTTAAAACAAATAAAATACAAACGAACTAAAATGTCTCGTTACGGAACGAAATCATTAAAAAATAACCTCAACATCAAATCAACTTGCGGTCATGAGAAATTAAAAAAAAAATAAAAACTCAGCTTTATTAGAAAAAAATGAACAAACAATAGGCCTATGTATGTCATCACTGTTCCGACATTCTGTCTGACTGAAATGAAATTTGTATTTTGTAAAATGACGTAATACATTAAGGTTGCCTTTGAAATTCTTAAAGTAAAACGCTGCCCAATACGCCAACCTTGAACTGTTGCCGTCGTTAGTCTGCTTTTACAACAATAACAGTTACATATTATCCCCCGCCGAAAAGGCGGTGGGGGATATAGAAATAGTCTCCGTCCGTCTGTCCGTCGTTCTTCTGTCCGTCCTTCCGTCCAACATTTTGTCCGGAGCATATGTCAAAAAGTGTTAGACGTATCAACTTGAATCTTCATAGGTGTATAGATCTCATTGAGGAGGAGCGCAGCACACAAGAATGATAACATATGATTATCCTGCATTATTTTTCAGTAATTGCCCTTTGTTCTGGGACAGGACACTCATAAGCTTTCATAGCTTTCTGACTGTATATATATTGTTCATTATAATGTAAATATACCGAATACAATATGTTTAAACCAATTGCCCTTTGTTATTTTTCATACTTAATTTTTGTCTAGAGCATAAATTAAAAAGCCTTTGAGATACCAACATGAAACTTCATAGGTGAATGGATCTCACTCAGGAGGTGTGCAGTGCACAAGAATGATAACAGTATCTTTCATAATTTTTGAGCTATTGCCCTTTGTTATTTTTCAAACTTATTTTTGCCCTGAAACCCTCTATATAATAAGGGGCTCACAATAACCTTACTATTGACCTTGAGAACTGAAAATAAGGGAACTGGCATTCACATAGGTTTCAAATTTGTAATCACTTTAGGCTTTTAAGCAGTGCTGTTTGGCTGATTGCTGCTCTAACAAAAATTCTTTCATATGCATAAAATAGATATGTAAAAGTGATAGTTCTAGGTTCAAAAGCAACATTATGATACAGTAAATATGGAGTAAAAATATGAAATTGATAGTTATTCATTTTCAGTAGATATTTCAGGATTTATAAGTTCCAAAATGGATTTTCTCTGTTTGATTTTTGGATGAATATCAGTGATTTTGAGATTATCCCTAAACACCTATATGGGATTTAACAACTGGATTATTATAGAGTGGTTATTTATAAAAACTTGATATTCATCTGTAAATATGAGTAATAACATTGAAAATCGGAGTAATATTAAAAACACACATAATAAAGAAGAACAATCAAAGGATCAGACAAGGTTTCTGACTAAATTAAAATTCTCAGGTGAAAAGTCAGGTCCTAAGCCTCCAGCAAAGAGATTTCAACCGGATTATAGTAACAGTACTGCTAGTGACACGAGTTCTAGAAATATAAGTGTATTAACTAACACAACTACGGAGGACCTTGAGAGTATACAAGTACAGCTAGAGGTTATGACAAGTACAAAAAGTGACTTAAGGGGTGATCTCAAAAGTGTGTTGAAAAAAATGAAACAGAGGAATTAATTAAGAACATTATGTCATCTTAAGAACAAAAACTGATTGAAAAAACTGATAGTGCCCTAAAGGATAGAACAAAGGTAATGAATGAAAGATTAGACTCTCTGGAATTTGAAATTGACCCATTCAAAGACAGACTTAAGGATTATGACAATAAAGCAAATCAGAAAATTAGAAAAAATAGAAGCGAATGTAAGCAGGAATTAGGATGTGAGTATAGAGGCCAGCAACAGATCAAACTACAACGAACAATTTTCCTGCAAGAACAGTGTGAAAATAATGGAGATACCAAAAGACAAGGATGAAGATATGGAGAAACTGGCAAACACTATAAAATCCGTCTTGCAAAAAGATGCTAATATAACACTGGACAATGAAGATATAGTGGCATTGCATAAAAGACCATCCAAGAAAGAAAATATAAGGCAAGTCTTAATAAGACTTAAGAGTAATAGTGTGAAGGCTACAATCATGAGGAAACGAAAACTGATGAATAAAAAAGACCATAAACTTGTGGATGATGTAACAAGACTAGACCATGGACTTATTAATAGGCTGATGCAACACCTTAACATTGAAGGCGCATGGTATTTCAATGGCTCTATGTATGGACTTACAACATACCATGAGCGTATCAGGTTTGATATATATGACAATATAAACAATACAATAGAGGAATTTAGAAACAGACAAAGAGGTGGTAGACCAGACCTAAAACAGAGGAAATGAAGGGAATGAAGACTTCAAAGGAACAGCAAGATCTTGTTTTTGTTTCTTTTAATTTCTATACTTTAAAACTAGCCTCAGGTACATTAACCAAAAGACATAAGTCAGTTTTAAATTGTTTAATAGATACAGACCAAACAGGATTTTTGAAAGGAAGATTTATAGGAGTGAATACACGATAAGTCTATGATATAATGAATAATTTAGAAGAACAAAGAATGCCAGGTCGGTTAGTAATGATTGACTTTGAAAAAAGCATTTGATACATTTTCCTTTAATTCTATAAATAAGACTTTTGAATTCTTTAATTTTGGCCCAATGTTTAGAAAATGGATCTGTCTTTTTATGCTGAAACTGCTGTTCAAATGAATGGATTTTTGTCTTTTTTTAAATAGGGCGTGGTTGTCATCAAGGAGACCCTATCAGTCCTTATATTTTATCTTATGTGCCGAAATATTAGCCATTAAATAAAATTTAAAAGTTATATATATCAACGGCACAGGGTATAAGATTTCGCAGTTTGCTGATGATACCTCTTTACGGTTAGATGGATCTGAGCAGTCTTTAAATTATACACTTGATATTTTACATGAATTTTCTATAATTTCTGGATTAAAAGTTAACTTTGAAAAAAACTTTTGTAATATGGATTGGCTCTTTAAAATATAGCATTAGATCAATAAAAACTAGGTGGAAATTAATTTGGGGTAGAACATCATTTAGATTACTTGGTATTAACTTTCATGTTGATTTAGAAAAAAATGATAGCATTGAATTATACTGAAAAGACAATAAATATAAAAAAAATATATCCAGTGTTGGAAAAGAAGGGTATTAAAACTACTGTTACTTCCTTCATTAACTAATTTGTTTAAGTCACTGCCAAATCCTAATTTTCAGATGTTAAAGGAATGAATAATATGTTTTATAATTTTGTTTGGCAAGGTCCGCCAAAGATTAAATCTTCTGTATTGGTGAATGAATATGTAAATGGTGGTCTTAAAATGATTGATGTATGTGCCTACATGAAAAGTTTAAAACTTTCATGGTTAAGAAGAATTGTATCATCTGATATTATGAAGCTGTTTAATTGTGGAAACTTATAAAAAAGAATATAATATATAATACATGTAGTTTGGAAAATTCATTTTGGAAATATGTTTTAGGTGCTTATATTGAATTTGTAGAGAAATATTACCCATTATTTCTATGGAAATGTTGTTAGAAATGCCTCTGTTCTATAACCAAAATATTTTGATGGATAGAAAACCTATTTTCATAAAAACATTGTATGATATAGGCATAAGGTTTATCAAAGATATAATGAATGTGAATGGTATTTTCCTTGAAACGACTGAATTGGAAGCAAGATCAGGTATTAAAATTAACTTTATTTACTACGAATTAGTCATCTGTGCTGTCAAGAAATACAGAAGTATATTAAGTTGAAAGTTATGTGATAATTATGAAATTGCATCCTATTCTCACATTATGTTATGTTATATGTGAGAATGTATATAGTAGAGCAGATTTTTTAGAAAACTTTACTCCCCTCGTCATAGGTATATTGGGGTCGATGCCATTCCCCTGCATACCTTACAAAGATTCTATACTTTATTGTGTTTAAGGTACATCAGACATGTATAATATATACCTAAAAATGATGATATTCCAATGGAATACTTGCTTTCAAATACATGTAAGTCAATATGACTGGAATTAAGTACATAGCTGTTTTTTTTTTTTTTTTTTTTTTTTTTTAAATTACCAATGATTCTTACTTGCTATGGTTTCAGACAAGACTAACACATAGAATATTAGCTACTAATATCTTCTTTTGGAAATGAATATGTCAGATACAAGTATGTGTACTTTTGTAAATCATAACATGAAACATTGTTACACCTATTTTGGGAATGCTTATTTTTTAAACTATTGATTACAGAAATTATTAAAATTGTAAGGAAACATGGTGCTTTATTTGATATTGATTGTCAAACTTTTATATTAGGAAATACAAAAAAGAGCCAGTCAAAGTACAATTTCCTATGTCTAGAGATAAAATGCAAGAGAAAATTACTTTACCAATATAGATGTATTAGTTAGAAGTTTTAAATTAGCCTCTTCAATTATTGATGCATGTGCAACAATAACAAAAGATAACATAATGAATTGGACAATTGTTTAAAAATCATTTAATAATGTTTTGAAGTAAAGTAAATTTATAATTAATTAATATACATCAATTGCCTTTTGTTAAAAATTTGGGTATAAGTAATACTTACGTTTCCAGAACCAGAAAGTTCAGTTTTGTCAATTTTATTACTGTTTAAAACAATATTTAAACGTAAATTTTCCTGAAACGTCATATTGAAAGGTGGACACACTTAACAATTGCACAACCAAATAAATTGACCATGACGCACGTTTAGGCAAAATGGTTGTCTATTGTTACAAAAGGTTGACAATGACCCACGTTTAGGTAAAATGGTTGTCTATATTGATACAGAAGGTTGACAATGACCCACGTTTAGGTGAAATGGTTGTCTATTGTTACAAAAAGTTAACAATGACCCACTTTTAGGTAAAATGGTTGTCTATTGTTACAAAAGGTTGACAATGACCCACTTTTAGGTAAAATGGTTGTCTATATTGATGCAGGAGGTTGACAGTGACGCACGTTTAGGCAAAATGGTTGTCTATATTGATACAAAAGGTTGAAAAATACCCATGTTTAGGTAAAATGGTTGTCTATTGTTACAAAAGGTTGACAATGACCCACTTTTAGGTAAAATGGTTGTCTATATTGATGCAGGAGGTTGACAGTGACGCACGTTTAGGCAAAATGGTTGTCTATATTGATACAGAAGGTTGAAAAATACCCACGTTTAGGTAAAATGGTTGTCTATTGTTACAAAAGGTTGACAATGACCAACTTTTAGGTAAAATGGTTGTCTATTGTTACAAAAGGTTGACAATGACCCACTTTTAGGTAAAATGGTTGTCTATATTGATGCAGGAGGTTGACAGTGACGCACGTTTAGGCAAAATGGTTGTCTATATTGATACAGAAGGTTGAAAAATACCCACGTTTAGGTAAAATGGTTGTCTATTGTTACAAAAGGTTGACAATGACCCACTTTTAGGTAAAATGGTTGTCTATATTGATACAAAAGGTTGACAATGACCCACGTTTAGGTAAAATGGTTGTCTTTTGATACAAAAGGTTGACAATGATATGATCCACGGTTAGGTAAAATGGTTGTCTATATTGATACAGAAGGTCGACAATGACCAACTTTTAGGTAAAATGGTTGTCTACTGTTACAGACGGTTGGCAATGACCCACGTTTAGGCAAAATGGTTGTCTATTGATACAAAAGGTTGACAATGACCCACTTTTAGGTAAAATGGTTATCTATTGTTACAGACGGTTGACAATGACCCACGTTTAGGTAAAATGGTTGTCTATTGATACGTTACAGACGGTTGACAATGACCCACTTTTAGGTAAAATGGTTGTATATTGTTACAGACGGCTGACAATGATCCACGTTTAGGTAAAATGGTTGTCCTTTGAAACAAAAGGTTGACAATGACCCACTTTTAGGTAAAATGGTTGTCTATTGTTACAGATGGTTGACAATGACCCACTTTTAGGTAAAATGGTTGTCTATTGTTACAGACGGTTGACAATGATCAACGTTTAGGTAAAATGGTTGTCCATTGATACAAAAGGTTGACAATGACCCACTTTTAGGTAAATTGGTTGTCTATTGTTACAGACGGTTGACAATGACCCATTTTTAGATAAAATGGTTGTCTATTGTTACAGACGGTTGACAATGATCCACGTTGAGGTAGAATGGTTGTCTATTGATACAAAAGGTTGACAATGACCCACTTTTAGGTAAAATGGTTGTCTATTGATACAGAAGGGTGACAATGACCCACTTTTAGGTAATATGGTTGTGTTCTGATACAGAAGGTTGACCATGACCTACTTTAGCTAAAATGGTTGTCTATTGTTACAGATGAAAATCTTGTTGGAGCCGAGGTACACATTGGATTGACAAGAGACACGTATAGAGTTGTAGGTTATAAAACAGGATCCATCTACATATCACATACGTTCGAAATATCACCTCCAGTTTATACTAGATGGGTCCGAATTACAAGGAACCCTGATATCAAAAAACCTTTGGTCCTCTGTGAAGTAGCAGTGAATGGCTCTAAGTCAAGCTCTGGTATTTTTTTTTTTGTATTTTAGTATTTTATTCATATCATTAAATTGTGTCTCAGCAGGAAGTGAACCGAACCTTCGAAGTTTATGTGTTTTTTTAATTTTTAAGAAATCTTCGATATTTATTCGTTGCTACTGAGTTGCTCTTATAGCAATCGGAACATCATCGGCTATTATCTATAATTATCCGAAGACTGACGGAAAGGGCCGAAAAGTTGCGATTGGCTCTTATAGTAGATAGATGTATATATTTACAGGTAGCTTCATTCCGTTTAAAACACCCACAAAAACAAAATGTTGTGAAACATATGTAAAAACATGGTAAAAAAAGAAAACAGGAAATTAAACCCCTAACAATGACATTATACTTGAGATGACAGATAATAGAGAACTAAATCTCTTGTTTTCATTGTGGTCCGTAAATACTGATGGCTTATTGTACTGACATATAGATGCCTAAATTGAACATTTAAGTCCCAAATTAAAAAAAGAAGATAAAAGTATACATATAATTTTGTTAATTAAAATACATTGAACAGAAATATTATGAGGCTATGTATCGAAGTGATACATTTGAAGAAAATGTCTTTAACTGACAATTTAAATTAAACAACTAAGTGTTGGGCATTGAAGAAGAGGGTAACATGTTTCACAGAAAATTCATCAATTATATGCGAGCGATTTGCAATTATTTACAATGGTCTCAGTATAAGTTTCTAGCGTTCAACTTTTTAAAAGTTATGTCGCTCTTCTTTTGAGAACACAATTAAAATAATGCAAAAAATGGGATTTTACAGTTTCACAATTTATGGGGCAAACATGTTTCTTTGCTGCCTAATCAAGACTAATGTTTTATCATCAATATTTTGGCTTGATCCACTCAATACTAAATCCTCTGCCTGTTTTATGTTTCCGTTACACTTAAACATATGTATGTAAGTATTCTGGTCGTATGGAATAAAACCTTGTCATGGACAAGTCGTTGTTTTCTTGAGCAAGAAACTTTACACACTTTGCCCGGGAACGGATTCAAAATTGTGATTATTAGCTTATAGCTTTCTACGCAATCCAACTAAAATAAATTCTGTATAAACCAAGTATGTCGGTAAAAAGAATGTTTTTGTCTATTACAGGAAGCTTCGAACGGATTTCTGACGTGACAGGAACGGGAAATACTCTTGAAACGAAGTTTGCCAGGTCTATAGAACATTGTTGTTACATTTGTTTCATCACTCAAGACTGTTTGGCAGTTACAATGGACAATTCTCAATGTTCTTTACTTGACTCAGATAATTACAAGAGTGAATTAGGACAAACGATTTATGTTATCAAGTAATTGCGTAAAAGTGATGGCAGAAAAATTGCGGCCATACTGCATGCTGAATCCCATTTTTTAAATTTTCTGATAACTTAACAGAATAAAGAAATTGAAGAAAAAAATAAAGTATTTAATGCAGTCAATTGATGGTAGCGTATAATTATGCTAGGACCTGGTTTACTGAAACACGTATCTGGTTTACTGATACACGTATCTGGGTTACTGATACACGTATCTGGGTTACTGATACACGTATCTGGGTTACTGATACACTTATCTGGGTTAATGATACACCTATCTGGGTTACTGATACACGTATCTGGGTTACTGATACACGTATCTGGGTTACTGATACACGTATTTGGGTTACTGATACACTGATTGATACATGTGTATTAGTAACCCAGCTATAGGATAAATTATAACTCTGTAATTGATATAAAACTCTCATTGTTTCGATGTCCTGGCGGGTATGCTTAAATCAATGTTGTATTTTGCCAGGAATCCTAAAACATATGTGTCTAATTTGTATAAAGACAGTGCTGACACGCTTGTAGTCATTAAAGTTTATCCTACTGTCATGGACATTAATATATTGTATCATAGTTTTGGGACCTTTCTGTTGAAAAAGTGTCAGAGTTAAATCGTATACATATACATGCACAGTTCGGTAACTAGAGTGCAGGTATCAGTTACCCGCACCCCAGATAACGCCCGTTGATTGGTTCATTTTCGCTGGGGTTTACTAATTGTGACGGAAGAGAAAGGGAAAGGGACAGAACTATCATATTCAAATGCTCGTTTATTGGTTAAGTTTTTCTGGGGTTTCGTATTATGACAACAGGGAACGTGCTGTCATGTTTGACTATGATACAAAAGAGAAAGAACACCAAAACACTCGGCAATCTGATTTATACTCGGGGGCTACGCCCCCTCGTACAAATCAGATAGCCTCGTGTTTCGGTGCTCTTTCTATTACTTAGTACATGTAATATTCGGATTAAACGTTAGTTTAAATATGTTCATTTGAGCAGGCTTGCAGAAAAGGTTCTTGCAACTAATGTTTATCACTTTCGAGTCCGTTTCCTAGAACCAACCAGTATTGGTGTCGTGTGAAGAAATAAGGTCGTTACCTGAGTAGGGCTCGAACCCATGATCCTTGTGTTGAGAGGCAGGTACCTTAACCACTTAAACACCGTTCCCCTTTACGATATGTAAACCTTACCAAATATAACCAAAATAAAAAAGCACATGCGTGACCTTTTTTTACTGTATAAAAGGTGGCTATCAAAGATTTTGGACCCAGAACTATGTCCAAAACATCTGAAAAGAAAAATACAAAACTTAAAAAGATATATAAATCTATTTTTTTAGACGAACTTGTTTCCTTTCTTACAGTATACAAATGGATAGATTGTAAAATTCAGATGACTGCAATGCAACAGCTCTCTCACCTATGCGTTTTGTAAAAATGCAAAATAGTTCCCCGTTAGGTGGAGTCAACGCGTTAAAGCAGGACCTACTGTTTCAACGACATAAAAGTCTCGGTAAACTGACCTCACTACATGAGATCAGAGATAAGAAAACATTGTTTTTCCATCTGAAGAAAATGTAAATAAATATGTTTTGCAACAAAGCAAGATACTTAAAATAGGTCCTGAAGTGTAAATCTGATGTACGTAAATATTTTATGTCTGACGACTTGCAATATAAATCGCGTCATTTCGCAGTAAATGATGCACCTTATTCAAATTCGTATAAGACTCGGCTGCTTCGCAGCCGAATGATAGCGCCACCTCTGTCTGCGCGATTTTGTCATCGTATTTTCGCCATCACATTTCGCATTTTCGGTCCATTTTTCGTTGTTACGTCCTCAAAAAATATTTAAACGTACGAAATACACAAGGTGCCTACAGCCACTCCTTTGTCACCATCCGCCCGATTCCGTTGCACATTCGATTTTGTACGAGTGTGAAGGCTTTACAGAAATGTAAGTCTCCAAGCCGTAGCCCAAGTAAAACGTCCGTGACAGCTCCGTGCGTGCGGTCAGTTGTTCGTTGTTGTAAAGGTACTTAAAAAAAACAAAGGACGCCTACAGCCACTGCTTCGAAACCGCTCGTCCGATTCCGTTGCGAATTCAATTTTGTACAAGCATGAAAGATCACCTTTATATTACAGAAATGTAAATCTCCAAGCCGTAGCCGAAGTACCACGTCCGTGAGAACTCAGCGCGCGCGGTGCATTTTTCGTTGTTACGTCCTGAGTAATATTTAAACGTACGAAAAACCACAAGGTGCCTACAGCCACTGCTTTGACACCATCCTACCGATTCCGTTGCGCATTCGATTTTGTACAAGTGTGAAGGGTCCCCTTTACAGAAATGTACGTCTCCAAGCCGTAGCCCTGTAAAACGTCCGTGACAGCTTCGTGCGTGCGGTCCTTTTTACGTTGTTGTAAAGGTGCGTAAAAAAACACAAGACGCCTACAGCCACTGCTTCGACGCCGCTTGTCCGATTCCGTTGCAGATTCAATTTTGTACAACCATGACGGATCACCTTTACAGAAATGTGAGTCTTCAAGCCGATGCCCAAGTAAACCGTCCGTGACAGCTCTGTGCGTGCGGTCCTTTTTTCGTTGTTGTAAAGGTATGTAAAAAATCAAGACGCCTACAGCCACTGCTTCGACACCGCTCGCCCGCTTTCGTTGCGGATTCGATTTTGTACAAGCATGAAGGATCACCTTCAAACATTGACTTTCCATAGGAACCATTGACATCCCATAGCAACCAGTGACTCACCCTGTAATCATGCACTCTCCAGAGCGACCAAATACGCATGTAACACTTAATGACTTGCCATAGTAATTATTGACTTCCCATAGCAACCGTTGACTTCCTTAGCAAACGTTGACTTTCCATAGCAACCACTGACTTCCTATAGCAACCACTGACTCACCTAGTAATTATGCACTCTCCGGCCATAGACTCCTTTAACATTAAATGACTTGCTATTTGAACAACTGACTTCCTATAGCAACCGTTGACTTCCTAAGCAAACATTGACTTTCCATAGCAGCCAGTGGGTTCCCATAGCAACCAGTGACTCACCTAGTAATCATGCACTCTTCAGAGTGACCAAAGACCCTTTTAACACTAAATGACTTGCCATAGGAACCATTGACTTCCTAGAGCAACCGTTGACTTCCTTGGCAAACATTGACATTTTAAAGCAATCAGTGACTTCCCATAGCAACCAGTGACTCACCTAGTAATCATGAACTCTCCAGAGCGACCATAGACTTCTTTAACACTAAATGACTTGCTATATGAACAACTGACTTCCTATAGCAACCGTTGACTTCCTTAGCAAACATTGACTTTCCATAGCAGCCAGTGTGTTCCAATAGCAACCAGTGACTCACCTAGTAAACATGCACTCTTCAGAGTGACCATAGACGCCTTTAACACTAAATTACTTGCAATAGGAACCACTAACTTCCAATAGCAACCGTTGGCTTCCTTAGCAAACATTGACTTTTCATACCAACAGTGAATTCCCAAAGCAACCAGTGACTCACCTAGTAACCATGCACTCATCAGACCGACCATAGACGCCTTTAGCACTAAATGACTTGCCATAGAAACAATTGACTTCCCATAGCAACCGGTGACTTCCATAGCAAACATTTACTTTTCATAGCAACCAGTGACTTCCCATAGCAACCAGTGAATCAAATAGTAACCATGCACTCTCCAGAGCGACCACAGACGCCAGAATTCCAGTGTATTCCCGACAGACACACCTATACCAGCGGACTTCCGGTCAGACCCCCAACCATCCCACCATACGGGGTTCTGCGTGATTGAGTCTGTGCCTCACAGGGGCCATCCGAAATTGGCGAGATATGAGCTGAGATGACCGTCTATAGTACGATTTTCGACTCAATATCGGCAAAATATCAGAATACACGGACACACCTATACCCGCAGACACCCGGACACGCAATGCACGACACACATCTTCAATCTGTCGTCGGGTTTTTTCATCTAATGTAGCCTTGATTTCAGTTATTCTGGCTAGCCAGAGATTTTTGTGATAAGTAATTTGAAACTACATTATGGAATTGTGTTGTTTTCTGTTCAACCATTACACTGTGCACTATCTAGTCAACACATGATTTTCATTTTTCTCTAAAAATGATAAATGGCTTTGATCTTATTAAAATATGGTCAAGTCCATTTAAATAGTTATCGGGTTCTTTAATTAATTACAAAGATTTGCATCCGTTTTCAATAGTAAACCCTTACATTACCTGCATTGCGTCTGTATATTTCCTTGCTTCCAGAAGCTGCCGAAATTTCAAAGCATTGACTTAAATGCACTTAAATCAAATTAACGAGAATAACATAAAATACAATTTAATTTCGCAATTTAACAATAAAATGTTTCATTTAATTTTTTATTCAAAGTCGATAACGTGATCGTTTCAACGTATTCAACAAGATATAAGGGGTGTTAATGTGGTACAATTTAAAGGTTGCTACTGGATACAAACAATGTCCTATGTCTATGTCGCTAGCAACAACACGACGCACTAAAGCGTTCCAAATCAGCCACCATATAGTTATGTTCTATGATCGACTAAAATGAAAATTTGTATGTTTCACAAGTCATGATGAGCAAAAATCTTATTGTCTTCAATGGCCGTATAGACATCATTTATAACAGGCTCTAAATCGGAAGAGCTATATAAAGTATTCGAATCCCATCGTCTCCACTAATGAAGGTAAATTTGTGCTCAAAAAATGGCTATTATGTACCATTAACATCAAATATTATAGTTAAATGTTATTTCAACATATATCCAGTTGTAAAAAATAGTTTGATCGGGAATGGAGGAGGAGTCCATAAGTCGTTAATAGGGTCCTTATTCTATGTTTTTATAAACCTTTAAAAAAGGGGCAAATTCTGCAAGAAAATGATTGCAGAACATCAACTTATCAACAATATATATGTACAGCAGCACACTATATGTTCATATCGCACTGTGACATTAAAATTTGAAACTTGTCGCCGCCCATGTTTAGCAAAAACAATGTTTTGTATGCCTTAATATTCAAATACAATGTGTTTGTAAATAACGTTACATAGCGAGTAAAATAAGTTTTCCTTATGAAAAATGCCAAGAAAGAAACGAAATGGATGTGATAAAAAAGAAAATAAAATCAAACGAGTTACTCTCCGAGTTATAGTTCACTTACAAGAGGTAAAAAATGTAAACAGTATATATAAAGGTAAAGGCTTTTTATTACACTATGGGCGCATTAATGAAAAATGGTTCTTTTTCACTTCAAACGGTCTTTATTTATAGTATATGATAAAAAGAATACTAAATTCGTGTAAGTTCATTACTGAATTTATTGAACTCGTTGAATAAAATAATATTATGCTCGCCAGAGGCTCGCATATAATACATTTATTCATTTCATTCAATAAATTCAGTATTATTCAAACATTACAACTTGGGAATAAAGGAAAAGAGAAATCAGTTTAAAAAACGTACTAATATTTATTAATAAAAACGTGTTGGCGTGAAAACGGCCATGGCTGGATAAAAGCATTTTAATTATTTAACCTATTGAAATGTCTATGTGTTTTCGAGTTAAAACTACTAAATGTCTTTACTATAACTGTTTTTGCCCCGGCAAACGGTTGCAAAAAACGTTGTAGCAACATGCTTCAACTCAAGGTACACAGGTACAGATGATGAAATCACTTTAACATGTCTGTTTTACAAATTGATCAGCTCCGATAACGGTCGCTGAGACTTATAAGCATTCTCCTGTTTCTGTATCTTTCTGTTCCAGCCATGACGTGTTAATAGTGTTATCTGAAAAATAAAAAAGGGAGAGAGCAAAAACAAAGAAATTGAACGGGTGGGTTTGTGGTGGGATTCAATATTTGATTTTTTTAATTTAGATTTTTTTAACGATAAACTAGTCTACCTCTTCTATGGTGTCCACGAATGAAAGACCGTTCCCAGAATTTTTTCTGCCTTATATATGACATAATCCAGTGTAGGTTGTCTCCCCTGACAACTCTTTTTGAGGCCCTACTGGGGTGTTATAATAAAAATGTTAAGTTGTAAGATTTGAATAAAAGATTTAATCCTCTAGCGGATAAATCAAATATTATTCAAACATTACAACTTGGGAATAAAGGAAAAGAGAAATCAGTTTAAAAAAACGTACTAATATTTATTAATAAAAACGTGTTGGCGTGAAAACGGCCATGGCTGGATAAAAGCATTTTAATTATTTAACCTATTGAAATGTCTATGTGATTCGAGTTAAAACTACTAAATGTCTTTTACTATAACTGTTTTTGCCCCGGCAACGGTTGCAAAAACGTGGTAGCACATGCCAAAAAGCCCACAAGCAAAGTGAAACATTTGACTGTGGGCTTCCGCCAAAGCGGGCTACCACAGCAACAATTTTGCCCTACCCAGCCATGGACGTGAATGTGTTGAGAGCACCCGATATTGTATTCAATAAAATGTGGTTACCAAAGTCCGACAGATGTGTGCCATCCGGCCTATACAACCTAGGGTTCTCCGTAATATCAGGGTAACGAATATAATAACCCCCGAGTTTAATAACAAATGTACTGATACAACTATTTATACGCATGCGGGTTTTATTTGCAGTTTTGTTACATTGGATATATCTCCATGACCTTCTTGGTAATATCTGAGACCAAATTATTTTCGTATCAGGCATTTTTCAAGCAAAGTCCCTGTTATAAAAGTTTTTGATGTCCCATATGATTTCAACTGAAGGTCGATTTCCTAAATCGTTCCCGCCACAGTGTATTATCAAAAATTTAGGCGCATTTTTAAACTCAAGCAAGTATTCTATCGAAGGTTTTAAATCAGAAACTTTCATGCCCCCCTGATATTCCCATACAACATTATAACCTAGAGATTGAAGTCCCAAGTGAGCACCTTCACTTCTGCGACATGCTGTTTGAAAGGCATCCCTAATAATTGAAGAGCCTATAATCCAAACATCCGACATTTTACAGTCTGAAATAAGTTTGATTATATATTTCAGTATTGTGTACCTATCCATTTAATATAAATAATAATCAAGTAATGTTATCAAAAAACACATGTCAGGCACATAATGTTAACTATGTGGTAACAGTTTATAAATTTTTTAAAGACATATAATGTCAGGCACATAATGCCAACTGGGTGTTATAATTTTTAAAGACACATAATGTCAGGCACATAATGCCAACTGGGTGTTATAAAATCATTAAAGACACATAATGTCGGGCACATAATGCCAACTGCTTGTTATTCATTAACACATTTAAAAACACAATATCAGGCACATAATGCCAGGCACATAATGCCAATATATACAACATCTTTTTATTACAAACAGCATTAATTGCTCTATTTGATACATTAATGTGTATTAAGACCCGGTAACGGTTCTTAATACAAATACATATTTTATTTTAATAGCCAAATTTCGGATCGCCGGCATTCACATTACAGCCATTTTGGCAGATCCTAAAAAAATAAGTTTTTTGAAATAGCCTAAACTTATCGGATGTAGGATTTGTAAGCGTTAGATCGCCAACGGCCTCTGTATTTTATATCATTGATAGCACAACCCTCACGGAACATATTAGAAGCCCCGCCGATTCGAAAAGAGTGTGCTTTAAATTCATTTTTTTTTTACCTATCAAGTTCAAAGTCCTTTTTAATACTGAATTGAATTGAAAGGATGTTAAGGGACTTCCATCGAAATGGCAGAATAACGGCCCTTGCACTTTACTTCTAGAATGTAAAAACTCTTTCAGTTTTTCATAACAGAGTTTGTTTTGGTCAGTTATCGGAATATCAATAGAACATCCTACATATCTCTGGTCT
Organism: Ruditapes philippinarum; assembly: GCF_026571515.1. Taxonomy (NCBI): domain Eukaryota; kingdom Metazoa; phylum Mollusca; class Bivalvia; order Venerida; family Veneridae; genus Ruditapes; species Ruditapes philippinarum. The sequence goes on along the minus strand of NW_026856946.1, from coordinate 13,142 downwards.
GTTTTTTGAACATCTAAAATACAGTCTGATGAGATTTTGATTGATCGTTACGTCATCTACATTTAAAAACTACCTTTTTGATTTCTTTGAAGGCAATGCAAATTCGCTTAATCTTAACAGACCTATGTAGGCAAGACAGAAAGCAGCAGAAAACATTAAACACTCATATTGTGATCTGCAAGCGTTAGGTAGGGCTGATAAAAGCTGTATCAGTACATTTTGTGTTATCGGGTGTCTTGTGTCATGTCTTTTCGATAATCTACGGAACCCTTCTAGCATACTTTTGTCTATATGAATTGTTTTGTATTGTCAACCAAATTGTTTATTTTATTAAAATAACTTATTGCTGAAACGTGAACAGCTACTGTTGAAAATGAGTATTGACGTAAAGACATGTATGCAATATATTCCGTTATATCTTGTACAACTGGCGGCCAGTTTTGAGAGTGTCCAATTTTGCCAAAAATTCTTCAAATGATTTTAAACCTGCAAGGTAGGCTTTATGTGTACTTTGACTAAGTGCAGCATTGATTAATCGCTCTTTCTCTATTTTGTAGATCGCATGAAATGCCTCTGGGATTGGACATGGTCTGATGCAGCGTAGTCCGGTAGAACTTTGGCCACTTTCTGCCACTGAAAACGGCTAATAGTGTCACATATTTTATTTTTGTACCCCGATATATGCTTTGCTTTCACTTGAATATTATTGGTTAAAAGCAAAAGTACGAAATGGCGGATGAGTACCATAACTAGTTTATTTTTTGATGACTTTTTATTTATGATCTCCACTAATGCATTATTATCGGACCTTAGCATTATCTTTTTGTTTCTTAATTCTTTGCCCCAAGTATAAAATGCCACGTATAATAGGGACCAATTCTAAATAAGTAACATTTTTAAAAGTAGAATCGTCCCAACCGCCTGGCCATTTAAAAGCCACCCAGTTGCCCTGAAAGTATGCTCCGCAACCAAGGTTCTTATTGCCAGATGCGTCCGTATATAATTCTAAATGGCAGTTATCTGCCCAATTTTTTTCTGAAAACATAACATAACCATTGAATTTTTCAAGAAATGTTAGCCAAATATTCGCATCTTCTTTCATGCCTTGGTTGACTCTAATAAAATGGAACGGTTTCTTTACATACGACATGGCGTCATAAAAACGTCTATTAAAGGCACGGCCACTGGGAATAGCTTTTGATATAAAATTAAGTAGACCAACGACTGATTGTAAGTCTTTGAGTCTGATCTTTTTTAGCGTTTCTTAAACAAACGAGACAGTTTTTCGCTTTCCTTATTTTTTCTAAAGGCACCTCACCATTTGATTGATTGAATCAATTTCAAGACCCAGGTATGTTATAGTTGTAACAGTCCCATCCATTTTTTTCGACACTTAGGGGGACACAAGTTCATTGCAAATTTTATCAAAGTTTGCATTAAATTCAAGCATTTTTCAAAAGATTTTTCTGCCATAAAAAAATCATCTAGCAGGTGATCAATATAGTATGATTTTGATTCTTTAGACACAAGCCATCGTAAAAACTTTGAAAAATTTTTTCAAAAATAAAACATGAACATGATGCGCCTTGTGGCAGCATATTTTGAATCCAATATCCCTCCTCGGTTTTTATACCTAATAAATCAAAATCGCCTGGCCATATAGGGCATAAATTAAATGCAGAAGAAATGTCAGCTTTTGCCATAAAAGCAGAACCCCCTATTTCTTGAACTATTCTTACTGCATTGTCGAATTGTGAATATTGAACATGGCAAAATTCTGGATCGATAAATTCATTTATACTGTTGCCTGGTGGGTATGAAAGGTGCGTTATTAATCTGAAACCACCGTTTTTTTTTGGTACGAGACCTACGGGATTTATTCTCAGATTAGTAATTGGCTGGTTTTTGAACGGTCCTAGGATTCGCCCAAATAAAAATTCGTCGTGAAGCTTTTTATTTAATAAGCATTTTTGATCAATTGCCGATTTGAGATTTTTGGAAAAAATAGGGATTCTTGGTCCGGTATATTCGAGCTTAAAACCAGTACTAAAGCCTTGTAAAATGTAATTGGCATCATCCTTATTTGGGTATTGAAACAGTTTATCAGCGAGACCCGAGATATTAATTGGTGAAAACCCGAGGTCCCATAGGCACTCTTTGAGCTGGCAATCCAAAACCTGTCAGGGTATTGATTTTTGGGCTGAAACTATGAAAGGCCCCTTTCATGACGCGGGGGTGAATTGCGCTGTTTGTTTATTTGCATAAAAAGGTTTAAGGGTGGTTTTCCAAAAAATTATGCAAATGTTTGTAGGACATGTCATTTGTCAAAAGCCCTTTTTTTTAATCTAAACATTTTTTTGAAAATTCGAAGTGCCCGGGTGGTCAAGGGCTGAATGCCGCATATATACATCCACAATTTTGGGTCAATTTTGCCACTTTACAACCCCAAAACGATTGATTTTTTTTAAACCTAAATTCCTATCGTACTCGAACCCTCCCACATTTTTGATGCCGCTAAACCGAATGTTTGCAAAATATTTAATAGGTTATTTGCTTGTTCTGGATGTTTTCATAATGAAAATACTCATGTACACCACGAATGCATCTGACCAAATTTTCTATTTTTTCTATTTGTTTCGGAATTTGCTCTTGGGTACTCATTATAAGTTCCCCATCAACAAGTTGAATCTTTTGTCTATTTTCTAACATATTTTTTCTTTGGCAACAAAGTGTGTAACTCTACAAATTGATTGTTCCATATCTTATCTTTAGTACTGACAGTTACATGTGCGCCTAGCATTGTACCAGAACAAGTATTTATCATGAAATTTTTTGGAAACTTCACCTTTATTAGCTTCTAGGTGATGAAGATCAACATCTACCGGAGGTCCGGATTGGCCATCCATCTCGTTTTCTGCACAGGGCTCCCTTACAGGTCTGTCAGCTGGAGGCATGGCTGTAAGAAACAGACGTTCGAGTGTTCCTCCTATTATTGACTTGCTGTTGGAGCGTGTCTCGTGTATGGCCACGTTGTTGGCGATGTTTTGGCATTGTCGAAAAATAAAAATAATATAAATAAATAAATAGATCTAAATAAATAAATTAAATAAATAAATTTGTGAAGATCTTAATAAATTATTATTATTAAATTTTTATTTGATCATGATGTATTTTATTTATTTCATACTTTATATATTTAGACTCTATTTACTCTTATCTTTATTTTCTTAGCCTAGATGAAATGACGTCATAGGTATGATGTCATGCGCGTGGATTTCAATGAGACTGATAATTTTCCCGTTGGAAAACATGACCCGTCATAATCGAGTTATATAAATAATATTGTATTTTTAACCATTTTATAGCTATGCTCATTTATTTAATCATTCATAAAGATAATGATAATATCATAATAATCTAGATTCGAAGTAAAGATCACGTGCTCAAACATCAAATAAATATACAGGTTTAAACTAGATCTAGATCCCAATTTTTTATTTATTTACTTAATATTTCAAAGAAACCTATTAACTTTGACATATATTTTGTGTAATCAAAGCATCCAAATTGATTTTTTAGACTACTGACCTTAACGAGAAAAACATGGGTCATCACCACGTGGTCATAAGATCTGGTCAAAGTTCTTATCTGTTCAAGTTTAAACCCCAAATAATAGAACAAATAATAACAGATATAAAAATATATCTAATTTCCTGTGAGATTAAATAATACTGATTCATTCAATATTTGATTTTTTTAATTTAGATTTTTTAAACGATAAAACTAGTCTACCTCTTCTATGGTGTCCACGAATGAAAGACCGTTCCCAGAATTTTTTCTGCCTTATATATGACATAATCCAGTGTAGGTTGTCTCCCCTGACAACTCTTTTTGAGGCCCTACTGGGGTGTTATAATAAAAATGTTAAGTTGTAAGATTTGAATAAAAGATTTAATCCTCTAGCGGATAAATCAAATATTAAACTTACACTCATTCATTAAAATGATAAAGAGATATTTATTTTACTGACGTCAACGTCATTACTTAATAATACCCGATGGACGGATACTCCTATCTGAAACACAGATACATATGTCATGCATTTTATGCATATTCGACCATATTCTTTGATTTACCTCAATTAATAATTTTTTTAATGGAAATCAATGTATTTTCATCAGTGTTCTGAACATGAAAGTTTTAGACAACTTCGGGACAAAAAATGTTTTTTGTCCCAGGACAACTGCATGCCTATAAACATATCATTGCATATAAACGACTAAAGAAAATTCAAGATATTTTAATTCACTCTTAACTGAACAGTGTGCCTAGCTAAAACTGGTAGTGTATCAAAGTGCAACAGACATCGCGTACCAAATTATTTAAAAATATGTGAATCTTATGCATTTACCTGCAAGTACTAACAACATACCTTGGTATGATATGTCATGTAATTCATCTGATGTGTTTTATGTGATTACATTTTAAATATGTTAAAAAGCGTTAAACAAATTAGTAACAATGTTCCAAATGTATGCATAGACAGTCGAAACGTCAGTATGTAAAAGGGAATATTCAGATTTTGCAACTGGCTATTTATTTTTACTAGGACCTTTTTACTAATCATTAATGTAGTTGGGTCTTTCAAAAAGATTTGAATCACTGATACTGCTTACATCGCTTCCTGACAGTTATTGTAAAAATAAGAATTGAGGATGTCGAAAAAAATTCTTCTCCAATGGAATACGGCCCAACCAGCTCCGGATTAGGAGTTCAGTGCCCATCCACTAACTTCAGAGAAGATATATCTATGACGGTCTGAAACTCATCAGAATTAAGAAGATAAGTAGTACAGTGGCCTAGATTCTGCCTCTCAACCAAGGGATCGTTTGTTCAAGCCCTACTTGAGTCACGACAACAAATTCTCTTATAACACCACTACTGATAATATTTAGGAAGTATAATTTGTAATTTGCAAGAACAAAATTAATGTTTTACAACCGAGCCCAATAGATATGTTTCAAAGTTAAACTATAACACCCTTCGTAAAGTGGGACGACAATGGAAATGATAGGTTTCAGATTCTCATGTGTCGAGGCAACAGATTAATTTATGATGTGGAAGCATTTGTTATAAAACATGTAGGACCGTGGTTCCATTTGACAATAAGACTATAGAAAGTGTAAATAGCCACTGTTTTTTAAACAAAGCTGTCCATATTTTATTAACGATACGGTAAATGGGGGTTAATTGACATTATTAACTTTTATGGAATAGTTAATTGTTGAAAGGAATGCGTTTTAGCTGGACTGGTTATAATTATTTTAAATGTAGGCCACATAATAATCAATCTTGTAGTCTACGTGGCAATAGTGACGCCAAATCTGTGCAATTTATGACCGTGACGAGCACTGACTAATAACGTTTGAGTAAACCAAATCACAAGAAATCAATTAACGCACATGGATGTTAAGACATCATGTTTTGATGCGCTAATTTATTTATTTCAAATAAAGGAACAGAAAAAGAAAATATCAAGAATAGTATTATATCGCTTTTGCGTCACAAGTCAGAATAAATCAAAATGTTTATCAATTTTGTTCAATAATTTAAAGCTTACATTTTATTTTTTCTCTGATGTGAAAGCCCTTTTTGTGGGGACCATGACATTACGCTTTTAATGTTGCTAGAAGGCTGCTCCCTTTGTTTCGTTACTAGTAATCGCATCAGCGTGAATTGAGTAATACGACAGTCTGGTGTTGTATCACTACATCACACTTCCATCACTTGTTCTATGCTCAACTTGATTTCCTCAACAACAATAAAAAAAAATACAACAAAAATACAATTAAAGTTATGGATTTATCCGGATTATTTGTCAACTCATTAGAGTATGAAAAGATGAGTGTATGACGTATAGGACGCAGTTGCCACAGACAATTAAACAATAAAACAGTATCGGTTACCCATAACTAGCCATTCTTTCTTATATCAACCACTCTATCAATATTCAGTTAACGTTTTTAAGTATTTGATAATTAATTGATACGGATGAGTAGGCAGCATTGATTAATTGCTGGTTGAAAAAAAAAAGAAATACGTCCAATTCGTATTTAAGAATTTTAAGAATTCAGAGAGAACAGCGTTCAAGTCGGAATATTTTAAACATTAAAGCGATAATAATATTAAACTAAGTCTTTCTAAGTAAAAAATAAATGTTATATCGATAATGAAAATTTCAGAAAGCTCTTTTTACGCCTTGGTGCACTTAGTGATGAATCTAGTGGTCAACGTGGTTTGCCAAGGTAAGTTAAAATTCACAACTTAATTTATAGAACGGACTTTTTTCCTGTGATGAATTTTAGAAAATATTATTTATATCGGTTGCTGGCGTGATATACGTGAGAATATAGCCAGTAGATTAATATGACCAGAGACTAGATGGTGCGACAAATATTACTACATTTTCCGTTTATCAGTTTATATTTTATATATAAGATATATTGCAAGTTCTTTTACTTACTTTCTTAAATACAATAAACGATATAAGTAAATATCATCTATCTATATTTGCAATCCAATTGTGTTCACATATGTATCGTCACGTGTTAAAGCAACATGCCTCCAGATGAGTCAAAATATTTTGACCACTTTTTGGTAATTTACGTGTTTGTAAGTGCCATTGATAATGTGTAATTTGCTTCTTTTTGGTTACCTCACAATATTACACATTGACATACATTTTCAAAATGTTCATGAAAATTCGCATGAATCGTCCAGGATGGTCCGGGAGCATCCGGCATTCGTCCCCGGATGGAATAAAATATTTAATATCACCGGGCTGGTCCGGTTCACTGGTCCGGTGTGACCCGGGAAGTATAGCTTTGCCGGCTTCACCCTTAGCTCTGCCGGAAACGACCAGAGATACACCGGTGAAGCACCGTATCTCTGTCGCCACCGGGAATGATCCGGGGTATGATATAGCCGGTAGAGCTACGATAGAGCCCCGGTGAAAGCCGGCAGAGAACTGGTGAATGCCGACAGAGACCCGGAGGATGACAATGGAGCTACGGTTGATCCCGGTAGAGCCCTGGCAAAGCCCGATTCATTTCAAAAGAATCACGACAATTTGCGATGATTTTAAAACCCTTCTCCATTTCCCTTCTGTCCAGTTTTGCATAAGGATTATTAGAAAATCATCATGAATTACTTTTAAAATTTGAGAAAAAATCATATATTATAATAGAAATTATATTAAATGGACATTATATGTATCAACTTCATAATTATCGCGCGATTTCAATCCACCTGGGTTCTACCGGGGCTCTGCCTGGATCGATCGGGGCTCTGCCTGGGTCAACCGGGGCTCTACCGGCGTCATCGGGAAGCACCGGCATGAACCGTAGCTTTACCGGGCTCTGCTTGGATGGTCCGGGCGCATCCTGGGTGTAACTTGAGAATTACCGTAGTGCTGCCGGTGTAAGTGTGACCGCAACAATAATTTTACCCGGATCGTCCCGATCATCCCAGTAACTTATCGGGATGGTCCTGGGCTCTGCCGGGAGTAAGTGAGACCAGCTTAACATTCTTTAACGGTTGTAATGTACATGTATATTGATTTTTTTTTCAAACGTAAAGAAAATGACTTAGAATGTTCATACAATAGCAGATGTTATAATTTTAACAGTGATGTGTGGCAGCTGTGAAAAATTCCCCGCACTTCATAACATGGTTGTTATAGATAGCTGGTCCTTCAGCATCATATATTGTAATACCTTTAGTACTGGATTAGTCGGTGCTAGCGAGCGGGTGTGAGAGAATTTCCTCTTTTCATTATTTCACATGAACAGACTCAATAAGACCGATGAACATACTCAATAAGACCGATGAACAGACTCAATAAGACCGATGAACAGACTCAATAAGACCGATGAACAGACTCAATAAGACCGATTTTCAGCTACACGTAAACGCTCTGATTTGTTTTCATTGGTCCTGGTGGATCTTTACTGCCCAGAATGCTAAAGTGGGAACTATAAATTTATGCAATAATAGTAAAGTAAAGCATGCAGGACTTGCATGGCATGCAAGAAAAAGGTATGCACAATCTTATTTTGAGTTTACATATATTTATGAATGACGCAGGGATGGAGAGAGTATCGCTAGATTTTGCCGAAATTTCGTATACATGATGTGCGTATTGTCTTATTTACACATAAATTCTATTTTCAAGATGTAACATTAGTAACAAACATTGCCGAAGGGAAGAATGCCTACCAAAGTTCGGATGCGTTTAGTGCAGAAGGCGGAGCTCATTTTTCAGTAGATGGGAACTTTAATCAATACTGGAGTGGTCAGTCATGCTCGCACACTAAGACGGAGTTCGGAGCTTACTGGCAGGTAGATTTAGGTGATATCTACGTTGTACAGGCGGTCAGTGTATACAACAGGATAGACGACTGTTGTAGTGAGTATTACCATGTTAAACCTTCAGGAATATAATACAATGGTTTACACTGTTATTTAGTCAAAATACTACCACTACTGAGAGAAATGATGATGACTATGTTGTTGTTGCTGTTATGATGTTGATGTTGCTGTTATGATGTTGTTGTGATGATAATTATGATGATGAAAAGGAAAAGGTGATGATAATTTGTTGATGATATTGTTGTTGTTGTTGTTGTTGTCGTCGTTGTCGTCGTTGTTGTTGTTGTTGTTGTTGTTGTTGTTGTGATGATTATGATGAAGGTGATGATAATTATGTTTATGATGTTATTGTGATGATGATGATGATGATAATGATGATGCTGATGATGATGATGTTCTTGTTGTGATGATGATGATGATGAAGATGATGATGATGATGATGATGTTGTTGTTGTTGTGATTATTCATGATGATTATGGTGCTGATCTATGCTGATAACCTTACAAAAATATCAAGTAGCTGTTATTAAACCAGATTTATCACTGTCGAGAGTAATTTTCTTCAGAATGACTGGCTATTATATTCTCAGTACATTACAAGTGGTCATCTCAATTTAGCCGTGTTTAATTAACATAATATATGATAAATGTTAAGCATCAGTCATTGGTACACGGTCCACCCGCAGATGATAAGAGGCTATGACTTTTGGACTATCAAACAATCGGTAAATGCTCCCGCAGATGGAACTGGGCATTTCCAATTTTCCACTACTATATCGGCAAACAAGGACCCGATGACGGGGGGTGGGGGAGACGGGGTTTAAAAACGTCTGTCACATACACTTTCTGAAAAGGTGGGACAGTTGCAATTGACCGGTGCATCTTTTTTTACAGATTATCTCCTTATCGGTATCGAGGTACTAATTGGAATGACAAGAGACACGTACAGGGTGGTAGGACATGAAGATGAGCACATCTACACTAACCATACGTTCCCATTATCTCCACCAGCTTTTGCGAGATGGGTCCGAATTACGAGGAACCCCGATTTCAATTCAGCTTTGATGCTCTGTGAAGTGGCAGTGACTGGCTATAAGTCAAGCTCTAGTAACACTTCTTTTCATTGTTTTTTTTTTCTACATCTTATATACAGTGTACATATCTGCTAATACATTTTATATATACAATGTATTGAAAATTGCAAGATTTTTTTCGAAGGTACTCAATGTGTCTACTTTGCCGATGAACAGGTTTTATGGCTACAATGGTATGATCTATTATTCATGTTCTTATCGAAAAGTCGAAAAGCCGAGAGGATATGTGATTGATGCTCAAGATTTTGTGCACTTTTCGACCCTTTTTCTAAAACTTTGGACTAGAATAACAGGTGATCGGTGAGGTGTGCCATATGTCACATATTAGAGCGTTTTCGCGCGCAAAAAAAAGACAAACAAAAAAACAATAACCTATATATGGCAAAACACAACATAAACATATATTAAGCGTCGTGTTTTCTTTTTAATTTATGGGATCCACTTCCATCAGTTTTAAACAGTGTAATGACTTATATTTCACTGGATGCATCCTGTCGAATAGCTTAAGTCAAAAACCTTGTTGTGTGTCTATTACAGGAAGCTTCAAACGGATTTCTGACGTGACAGGGACGGGAGAAACCCTTGATACGAAGTTTGCCAGGTCTATAGAACACTGTTGTTACATTTGTTTCATCACACAAGACTGTTTGGCAGTTAAAATGGACAATTCTCAATGTTCTTTACTTAACTCGGATAATAACCAGAGTGAATTAGGCCAAACCTTGTACGTTGTCAACTGATTGTTGTCAAAGGGAATTCAGTGGTAAATGTGTTTCATATAGACCTTTTTACAATACGATATTTCCATAAAAACGGAAGTTTCATTTCGCGCATGTGCATTCTGCGTAGGGCAAAATAAAAAGCAATAACGGAAAAATAGATTTTATCAGTGATAGCTTGGTTTTCCTCCTTTTTGGATCGCACAACCCAACAAACTTACATATCCGGTTTATATTCAGCAGGGGGTCGAACGTATAGCGGTGTGATACTTTTTTAAGCGAGGTGAAATGGTGCGACACGGAATACTGGCAGATTTAATACTATAAACACACATCAGAGTGTGTATATTTTACATAATTGAACAGTCCCTGGCTATTAAAATTGCAATTTTTTTGTGGATGGCTTGGGACTCTGACCTACATGTATTTCTTCGAAATCATAGAAGTTTAGGTAGAATAGTAAAAAAGTTATTGAACGTAAATTGGCAGTAACAGATTTTATGCTCGTCATAAGATTTAAGCCAATATCGTGAATGTTAGTTGCTATTTCTACTTACAACTTACGTAAATACTCATTATTGAGTTGCATTGCAAAAACTACTGTGCTAAGATATATATTTACACATTGTTTGTCAAAATATGTATGTGTACGACAGGTTTTGGTGCGATAAGATGACTGTATGCCACAAAAGGTCCGATAATTTGACAGTGCTGAAAGCTACTTAAAAATATATACCATAAATATTTTTCCCGGGGTGGGAGGTGAGGGGTCACTGATTACTTACGGCAATTACCTTGCTTACACCTGGAAGTACACATGGTAGCAAATTCTTTAAAAGTCGTCTTTTCCATATCTTTTAATGGCAATCTTGGCGACAAAGCTATAAAGGCATCTTTTGTTGTTGTTTTTAAAGCTATTTAATATATATGTTTTTTTTTTTACTTTTCAACATCAAGGTACTCAGAATTGTCTTTGAACTTTGATAACATTTCACTACAAGGCGATGATCTTTTGCTCTACGCAGTATGCGCATGCGCGAGAAAATAATACATCCGGTCTATTTTTTATGGCAATGGACATATGTAAAAAGGTCTGTTGGTGCGTGAGTGCGCGGCGCATGTATGTGTGTTGTTGTTTGTTGTAGATGTGTTGATGATAATCATCTTGCTTGTTGTTGTTGTTGTTGTTGTTGTTGTTGTATCAGTCAAACCAGTTTAACCTGTGATCAAGGCCAGCATAGAGAGAAAGACAAAACATTGTATATATAGACGAGTGGTCTTTATTTGGAGGTAATTTATTCCAATTTGTCGATGAAAGGTTATAAAAAGTGGCCTTTATTTGAAGGGTTATATAATTTTTTATTAAGAGGTGGCCTTTTAAATAAGTGTGACTTCTGTTTTATCGAAAAAATTATCATTATTGTTATTAGTTATATCAATTATAAATAAAAACACATTTTTTCATATTTTGTTCTGTATATACATTGATTTTATACATTGATAGAAAACTATTAGGACATCACGTTAAAATGTATAGGTAAGTCGGCAGATATCTGTCTTTGGAAATACAAATGTATTAACAAACATTGATTTAACAAAAGTAAACACACATGAATGATTATGACTGAAAAATCCATTGATTTACTTGATTTATCCTTAGTGGTTATTAAAATTTGAAAAGGGTTAGTAATTGGATATGACAATGGTATCGGGGCTAATTGGAAATTTAACTGTTATTAAATGTATTGTCAGTTGAATACATATTTGCAGAGCAAAACATATAACTTGAAATGATAATGGATATGCGGATTCATCATTGAATAATAAAACAATTAATAACTGTTATTTACAAACAGTTTCATATCGAGCGAATGCAAAAAAGAGAAAAGATTGTTGTTTGAAGAAATATACAGAAATGATTATCTAAAAGGAGAGATATAATCCTTAATAGAATCTAGTATATAAATTATTTTGAATTGAAATCATATATAGTTTCCTTCATTATGCGTATATTTATATGATATTTTAAGTTTAATTTAATTCCTATTATTTTGTCTTTGCTGTATTGTAGATATGGCGAATATATGTCGGGATAAGCCGAAAGTATGGAAGCTGATTTGTGCCATATCACAGATATATATATACCATTTCGCTCCACGGCCATATGCTCCACGGGGCGCCAGACGAAAATACGACAAGTGAACTACTTTGTATAGTAATTTCACTCTGCGGGGCGCCAGACGAAAACACGAAAATAATACAACTAAGTAACCACTTTCATGTATTTCCGCGTGGCGTCCCGCGGAGCAAAACATACCACATGGCATAAATCAGCCACCATACGAGAGAGATAATTGTATCCTATATATATATATGTCTGCACAACCATAAAATGAGAATAATTTTGTTGAACAATGGCTGTCGCTATTAATAATATAACCCGAAATAAGACCAAATCGTGTCATTTTTTTCATACAAAGTAGACCAAAAATAAATTTTACACATTTCAAAAGCTGTATAGTTATTACAGCACTTTGTACCGAAACCCTTACAGCCATTTCACGACCAGTTTTTTTTTCATTCTTGTCATCGCAGTTATTTTCTTTCGAATAATAATAGGTAGGTTATTATTACCAGAGGCTGTATATTTTGGAACATATTGAAGAAAATTGGACTATACTGAAAGGTCTGTTATACAATAAATAACAACGTTGATTTTAGTATTTAGTATTAAACATTTCAACAAATAATAAAAGAATAACAAATAGATATTGTTGACAAGTGTGTAGTGCATGTTCCAATATTTTCATATATGTAGACCATTACAGTAGATAATAAAATGGTCTAGAACAAAATATTAAAGGTATTCATCTTTTGAATGTTTATTATCATGTTTAAAT